>NC_057799.1:255492610-255722350 GCF_018294505.1 Triticum aestivum | reverse complement strand
GGCTACGGCAGACAGGGTCGGCGGCGGCGGCGCGGGTGTGGGTGGGGAGGGAATGAGAGAGTGGACAGAAGAGACAGAGGACGGGGGCGGGACGACCGTTAACGTACCCGCCTCTTTGCCGTCAGCCAACGGTCAGCAAAGATGTAGGGACGGTGGGCTTGAGTTGGTTAAACAATAACTGGACCCACCCACCTCTTTGCCAGCTGCTAGCGGACGACAAAGATTCTTTGCCGTCAGCCAACGAATGGCAAAGAATTGGCTGATGGCAGAGACCTTGTTTGCCATCAGCCACATCTTTGCCGTCCGTTTTCGTGTGGCTGACGGCAAAGACCTTCTTTGCTGTAAGCAAGCGGACGACAAAGAGTTGGCAGACGGCAAATAAGCAAATTCCAGCTTGGCGTTCGGATATGAAGATTCCTTTCTCTGTAACCGACTTTTTACTACCCTAGTCCCCTCCATTGTCTATATAAACCAAAGGGTTTAGTCCGTAGAGGCAATCACAATCATACATGCTAGACATCTAGGGTTTAGCCATTACGATCTCGTGGTAGATCAACTCTTGTAATCCTCATATTCATCAAGATCAATCAAGCAAGAAGTAGGGTATTACCTCCATCGAGAGGGCCCGAACCTGGGTAAACATCATGTTCCCCATTTCCTGTTACCATTGACCTTAGACGCACAGTTCAGGACCCCCTACCCGATATCCACCGGTTTTGACACCAACATTGGTGCTTTCATTGAGAGTTCCGCTGCGTCGTCATCAGAAAGGTTTGATGGCTCTATCAATCATATACAATAATGCTGCCCTGCGGGAGGTTTTTCTCCCCGGCCAGCTCTTCGTATTCGGTGGCCTCGCACTGCGGGCCAACTCGCTTGGCCATCTGGAGCAGATCGACAGCCACACCCAAGGTCACCAGATTAGTTTTGGAAATCTGGACTATGTCGCTGATATCCGAGGAGACTTGATCTTCCAAGGGTTCGCGACCTCAACCTCCGCTCTGGCCTTATATCCTGAGTGCATCGCTGATTCCGAAGACGGGATTACTGAGCCCGCCGGACTATCTGCGGCCACTAAGCCCAGTACGGGAGAGCCGGAGGAAGTAGCATCGCTGGCAACCGTCATGAAGCTGGGCTCTTCTCCAGACACTGGCTCCGAACCCTCGGAGTCAGCATTGTGTGAGCTCGTCGAAGGAATTTCCCTCCCGCCATACTCCATGGATTTTCTCCAACCTGGCCAAACCTCGCCTTTAAGTGTGGCTCCGGACTTGATGTGATCCCTCGTCATTACAGAGGAGTAATGTCCGAATTACGCCCAGCCCGAACTAGGGGCTGAGAGTGGGGAATTTTGCGTCCCGCCCACCACCCACTTCATAGCCACTGTCGAGGACTTAACCGACATCTCGACTACGGCTCCGAAGACATCGACGTTATGGACGGCGATGCCCGAGAGGAGGAGGCCGAAAACCCGCCGTTTACCGGACGTTGGACGGCCACCGCTTCGTACGATGTGTACATGGTAGACACACCCAACGAGGGTGACGGCGATAACGAGAAGAATCCAGTCGAGGATAAACCTCCTGGGACAAAGCCCAAGCGCCGACATCAGTGGCACCGCTCTAAATCATGCCGTGGAAAAGATAGCAATACCGGCACCACAGACAACAACACTCCGGACGATGCCGAAGACAAAGAAGACCCCGTCGAGCCAGCCTTCGAACAGGACGATCGGGAAGATGGGCAAGTTAGCCCTGACGAACAGGCTGTAAACAAAGAATCGGAAGATAGTAATTATCTCCCACTCTCCGAGGACGAGGTGAGCCTTGGTGATGAAGACTTTATCGTGCTTGAGGAACCTCTTGAGCAGGAGCGCTTTAAGAGCCGACTAATGGCCACTGCAAGGAGCCTAAAAAGAAGCAGAAGTAGCTTTAAGCTGATCAAGATATGCTCAATGATAGATGGACTAATGTCCTGGCAGCCGAGGAATACGGCCTCGAGCGCCCAACCAAAAGTTACCCGAAGTGCAAATTGCTACCTCAATTTGATGACGAGGCATTTGAGCCTGTACCATCAGCGCGTAATGCGGCTGACCGACCACCTCGTGGCTGGGACAAAATGACAACTCAAGCCGAACACCAGCCCATACTGCCTCGCCGTAAAGGTAGAGATATAATAGCTCGGGGATATACATACGACCTGCGGCAGGACCTGGACAGTAGAGCAGGTCAGACCAGATCGATCTACGGATCGCGGGGGCATGCCCCGGTGCGCGACGACGACTATCTAGCCGGGCGTGACAAGCATAATCGCGCCCGGGCCGAACACCGCAGACGGACTCCATCCGAGCTACGTCGTGACTTGGCCCGATCTAGAGGCACCGCACACCCCCTTTGCTTCACTGATGAAGTAATGGAGCACGAATTCCCAGAAGGGTTTAAACCCGTGAACATCGAATCATATGACGGGACAACAGACCCCACGGTATGGATTGAGGATTTTCTTCTCCATATTCATATGGCCCGTGGTGATGATCTTCATGCCATCAAATACCTCCCACTAAAACTCAAGGGACCAGCTCGGCACTGGTTGAACAGGCTATCTGAAAACTCCATTGGCAGCTGGGAGGACCTGGAAGACGCCTTCCGCGACAACTTCCAAGGTACATACGTCCGACCTCCGGATGTCGATGACTTAAGTCACATAGTCCAATAGCTCGGAGAGTCAGCCAGGAAATTCTGGACTAGGTTCTTAACTAAAAATAACCAGATCATCGACTGTCCGGATGCCGAAGCCCTAGCGGCATTTAAGCATAGCATCCGCAACAAATGGCTCGCCCGACACCTCAGCCAGGAAAAGCCGAAGTCCATGGCAGCCCTCACGGCACTCATGACCCGCTTTTGCGCGGGCGAAGATAGATGGCTAGCCCGTAGCAATAACAATGCAAGCGAACCTGGCACCTCTGAAGCCAGAAATAGCAATGGCAAGCCCGGACGCAACAGACACAAGCGTCGAAGCAACGGTGACAATACTGATGACACGGCGGTCAATGCCGGATTCAGTGGCTCCAAGTCCGGCCAGCGGAAGAAGCCATTTAAAAGGAACAATCCGGGCTCATCCAGCTTGGACCGCATACTCGATCGTCCATATCCGATACAATTCACCCCCGATAAGCCAGCCAATCATACCAACAGAAGCTGTTGGGTCTTTAAGTAGGCCGGCAAGTTAAATGCCGAGAACAAGGAGAAGGGGTCACAAACTAAGGAGGATGACAAGGAGCTCTGTCCACCGAATGTAGGGGGACAGAAGAAGTCTCCCCCCAGGTTAAAACGGTGAACATGATATACGTTACCCATATCCCCAATAGGGAGCGCAAACGCGCGCTCAGGGACGTCTATGCGATAGAGCCAGTCACCCCATAATTCAACCCATGGTCGTCCTGCCCGATCACCTTCGATCGCAGGGACCATTCGACCAGTATCAGTCATGGTGGTTCAGCCGCACTGGTCCTTGACCCAATAATTGATGGATTCCACCTCACGCGAGTCCTCATGGATGGTGGCAGCAGCCTCAACCTGCTCTATCAGGATATAGTGCGCAAAATGGGCATCAATCCATCAAGGATCAAGCCCACAAAAACTACCTTTAAAGGAGTTATACCAGGTGTAGAGGCCCGCTGCACGGGCTCAATCACATTGGAGGTCGTCTTCCGAAGCGAAGATTTGATCTTCGATATCATCCCTTTCCACAGTGGTTATCACGCACTGCTCAGACGAACTGCATTCGCTTGATTCAATGCGGTGCCACACTATGCTTATCTCAAGCTCAAGATGCCCGGACCACGCGGTTTCATAATAGTCAATGGAAACATGGAGCGCTCCCTCCGTACTGAGGAGCACACCGTGCCCTGGCAGCGGAAGTACAGAGCGGCCTTATCAAACAAAATTTTAATTCAGCGGCCAAGCTCCCGGACACTATCAAACGAGTCCGGACTACTCCGCAGGGTGACAGTCCAGCTCGTCAGGAGCCAGACTAGCAATTCGGCCTCCATCTCAGTCCCGACCAAATGGCGGCATACATACCACGCGTACATAACTACGCACTCAAAATGCCATGGGCAGAGATAGAGGCATAACTAGATTGTGGTCCATAATATGGCTCGACCTTCAATGGGCACACACACCTTCCTTTTTCTTTTTATCCTCTTCATGTTTCCTTTCTACAGGCCCCTCCCGACGGCCTGATCATCGGTCCTTTCGAAGGATGGATATACCAAGGCGGCAAGAAGCATGTACGTGTGGAGGAATCTCTAGATGTTCTTCTTCACGATCATTCTATCTGTTTTCAGGTCCCGCATGCAGCTCCCCCTTGATGTTGGCATGTTAAATAGCCATGTTGCTTATCGCACTATTTTTACAAATACGCTTTGACGTATTAGTCAAATTATAATGAAACAGTTCACGGCCCAACTTATGTGGCACTAGCTTACTACTTAATTTTCGCTATTCTTATCGATTGCACCCATACACTTTGGTACACTTTAAATTGGCCAGGGGCTTCATTGCGCTCCATACTACGGCAACAAAGTCTGAACACTTTTACAGTACAGTTCGGCACCCCGAATTTTAGCGTTATATGCATCGGCTCCTAATCATATCTTTGGTCAATAGTTGGGTTTCCCGGCTCCTGTGCTTGCTACCTTATGTTTCGTCCTACCGGCTAGGGTAGTAAGGGGAGAACTACTGCGATTGTGTTTCTGGTTTATCCGAGCAAACACCTCAGTAGAGAAAGCAGAAAACTGACTGTCATGATGCGGCGAGAGCTGGTCAGCTATTCTGAGGTTAAAAATATTTTGCGATTTTTTCCGCCTTGCGCGATGAATCGGCCTTCACCCGATCAGGTGTCTATAGCACCCTACTCCAGATTAAATACTAGCTAGGGGCTCCGCCTACATTTCCATTGTCAAACTCTTATGGCTTAGTGAGGGTGATAAAGCCACATAGTCCGAATGCCTGGTTCGTTGCGCTAAACACCTCACTCAAGGAACAAACTTTTGGATCAAGAGTGTTTAGATTCCATCCCGAACACCCCCGTACTACCTACGTGGGGCCTCAAGCCGACGACTAGCCAACTCTCTGATTTATCAAAACAGCCGCACAAGAGGTAAAAATTTAAAAATAACAAGCATTATATTACATAACGGCATTGTTCCATAATACAGGAGGGATAACATGAATATTTTCATTCAAAGATAATGTCTTTTGAACACTGGCCCTCTACAATGTGGGATCCCTTCAGGAGATCATCAAAAAACCGCTCGGGCGTGCGGTGCTCCTTTCCCGCGGGCGGTCCCTCAGTCGGGAGCTTGACGGCGTCCATCTTCGCCCACTGCACCTTGACACGGGCGAAGGCCATCCACGCACCTTCGATGCAGACCAACCGCTTGATGGCATCAAGCTGGGGGTAGGCATTGACCCGCTGCTTCACGAGTCTGAAGTAGCTACTGGGTATGGCTTCGGCAGGCCATAGACGGATTATCACATCCTTCATTGCCAGTTCGGCCACCCTATGCAGTTCGGTCAGCTGTTTTAGCTGATCGCTAAAGGGCTCCGGATGCTCTGGCGCAAGATATTGCGACCAGAACAGCTTCTCCATTGAGCTCCCTTCTTCGGCTCGGAAGAACTCGGCAGCGTCAGCAACACTGCGCGGCACCGCAAACGCTCCTGGAGAACTCCAAATCCGGGTCAGTAAGAGGTACCTTTTCTTCACATATTTGCTCTGCATAATAAAGGCCTTACCCGCCGCGATTTTCTTGGCCTCTTGGATTTCCTGGAGGGCGCCCTGGGCTTCAACCCGGGCATCTTGTGCGCTTTGGCGGGCCTTGGCAAGTTCGGACTCTTGTTCTGCAATATTGCGCTCTAAGGACTCACATTTCTTCACGGCGTCCTGGAGCTCCTGCTGGACCTCACCGACCCTAGCCTCGTGCTTTTTGCGGGCGGCTTGTTCCTCTGTTGCTCTCTTCTGTGCTTCCGCCAGCGCCTTCTTGAGGGTCTCCACCTTGGTTGCCGCTCCTACGAAATATCATGGCACTATAGTCAACACAAATCATTCATCCTTTCTAGATCTACAAAAGGTCATTGCATAACTTGCTTGTCCACTAGCTGTTTTCCGGCGACTTCGACAGAATGGGGGTTGCAGCAAGCAACGACACATGCTTATTCACATAGACATGTCTTGTTAGTCTCCTGCAAAAGTTATTTGATCCTCTGTCTGGCTTTTCTTTCCGAACACCGGACATAGTCTCAGGGGCTACTGTCTATACTATGACATTCTTTTCATACAATTGTGTCGCTTACCTCAAAGCCTGTTAGAAGGCTGGTGCAGGCTTTGGCCAGTCCACTTTTCGTAGACTGAACCCTCTCAACCACCGTACCCATAAGGATACGGTGTTCTTCAACAATGGAAGCGCCTTGCAGCGCTTCCAGCAGATTATCCGGTGCCTCTGGATGGACAGAGGTCACCAGCGGAATAGGTGCACCTCCTTCTTTCGAAGGAGGCTGCTTGCCTGATTCCGGAGCCGCATGGGACTCCGGAATGGTATTCGGCTGGGGGCCGAATTAGATATGGCCCCATCGCCAGTCTCCAGGGGGATTTGCTCTCCCATGTGTCCGGCGCCCGAGGTATCACCCTCTGGCGCTATCCTGACGGCCTCCTGAACCTCTCCCTGGCCTGGGAAGGTCCTTCGAGATAGCGCCTCGGTGTCGCCTGTGGCCTTGGCAGAGGAAGCTGCTGGCAGTGACCCGCTTTCCATCGCATTTGAATCCAGCAAACCCCCGCAAGATGAGGATCGCCGGGGGCTGTCATGGGCCGGACTGCAGTGCATGATTCAACATGTTAAAACTATGAAGTAAAGGAGTTGGATATATGAGTGTGTCAGTGCCTCAAGTACTTACAATTCGGCCAGGGCTTATCCTTGGGGCGCCACTTCGAGCTGCTGTCAGTATTCAGCGTGGTGTCGTCCGCGAGGGAGGCTCTCCCCTTCTTGGACGCTTCAGCCTCCAGATGCGTGGAGGCTGCACTCTTCTTCCTTCCCCCTCAGGGGGAGAGTTGCTTTCCTCCTCCTACTCTTCGTCCTCAGTAGGGGAAGAGTGGATGTCGGCGTCTTCGGACGTCACGTCGGAAGTACCGTTATGACGGAGGCCACTTCTGGTCCCCTTGGCCTTCTTCTTGGCCTTCTTCTCTGGCGCCTGGTAGGGCGCCAGAACCAGCATCTTCGTCAGAAGTGGGATTGCCGAGTCTTCGGGCAGCAGGAGCCGCACACTTGATTTGCTCCACTTTCTTTGTCCAGCCCTGAAAAGGAAAAATGGGGAAGCTCAGACATTCTCCTTGAGTGTACGGGTAAAGGATACACCTTGAAAACACGAAGAAAACTTACCGGACTGGCGGGATGGGTCAGGTTGTACCCACGGTCTTCGGTCTCCTTCGGCCACGTCTCATTGGCCTTGAAGAGCACCTTCCAGATGCCTTCGTGCGTAACGCCGAAGAATTGTTGCACGGTTTGGTACTTGGCCGGATCGAACTCCCACAAATTGCAGGTCCGGCTTTGGCAAGGAAGGATCCGGTGAAAAAGCATCACCGGGATCACATTGACAAGCTTGATGTTCTTGTCGACCATACTCTTGATGCGCATCTGCAGCGCTGTCAGCTCGTCCGATGAGGCCCAGTCCAGGCCCTTCTCTAGCTAGGAGGTGAGCCGCATTGGGGCCTCGAACCTGAATTCGGGAGCCGCGGCCAAGGTGGCGTCGCGGGGCTTTGTGACGTAGAACCATTGCTGTTGCCACCCTTTGACGGTCTCCACCAAGGTACCTTTGGGCCATGTGACGTTGGGCATCTTGCTCACCATGGCACCTCCACACTCGGCGTGTTGACCATCCACCACCTTCGGCTTCACATTCAAGATCTTTAACCACAGTCCGAAGTGGGGTGGGAGGCGGAGGAAGGCCTCACACACGACAATAAATGCCAAGATGTTGAGGAGAGTTGGGGGCCAGATCATGGAAATCCAACTCGTAGTAGAACATGAGTCCACAGACGAATGGGTGGAGAGGAAATCCCAACCCGCGGACGAAGTGGGGGATGAACACTACCCACTCATGGGGCTCCAGTGTGGGGACGATTTGCCCCTTAGCCGGAAGCCGGTGGGCGATTTCCTTGGCCAAGTACCCGGCCTCCCAGAGCTTCGTGATGTCCTTCTCCTTGACGGAGGAAAACATGCACTTGCCCTGCGCTCCAGATCCAGACATGGTCGGAGTGATTTTTTGAGCCGGAAAGGGTGGAAGCTTGGGCGCTGGAGCTCAAGAATGGATGGGCAGAGAGGAAGAAGGCGTGGGTGAAATGGTGAATCCTTATCTCCTTATAAAGGTAGCGAATATCAAGCGCCTCCCCACTCGCCTTAAAACTCGCCTATTCCCCAAGGGTCGTGCAGACGGCGCGGTTGGATTACCAACGCCCGTATTGATGAGAATCCCGCAATAGGGGGACACGATCTCTGCTTTGACAAGACATGCCAATGAAAACCGCATCTTGAAACATGGAGCGGGAGGCTAAAGACGGTTCGAAATAATGGCCGGGCAGCGACATGATGTCACGCTACAAAATTTGTCAGTGGATTGGACTCGTGAAATATTATACTCTCTGCTGTTGTGTGTGGTACTTGTTTTACAGAAGTCGGACACGTTTTCTGCCTGCTTTGGAGTATTCGGTGGAGGAACCCGCCTTGCAATGCCGAAGACAATCTGCGCGCCGGAAACCTCGTCATTGAAGCCTGGTTCAGGGGCTACTTAGGGAGTCCTGGATTAAGGGGTCCTCGGGCGTCCGGGCTGTGTAACATGGGCCGGACTAATGGGCTATGAAGATACAAGACAGAAGACTTCTTCTCGTGTCCGGATGGGACTCTCCTTGGCATGGATGGCAAGCTTGGCGTTCAGATATGAAGATTCCTTTCTCTGAAACCGACTTTGTACAACTGTCGGGTGGTAGGTGCGACATATGCCAACGGGTGGCTTATCATTGTGGGAGCCAGTAAGACGTCGTCGGTGCCTGGAAACGGGATGAGGCGAAGACATGCACACCGGCGAATCTTACCCAGGTTCGGGGCTCTCCGTGGAGATAACACCCCTAGTCCTGCTGTGCGGGGTCTCCGCATGATCACTAGATCAAGACAAGTAGCTACAAGCGCTCCTTGAGCTGTCAGGCTAGAGGAAGAAGAAAGGCAAGGCTAGCTCTCCTTTTCTCTCTATGTGGTGTGTGTAGCTCTATGAGATCAACCCTTTGCATGGGTGTCCCGGGGGGTTTATATAGGCCTACCCCCAGGGGTACAATGGTAATCCGGCTGGGCGCGGGTCCCAGCCGTCAGTGTCTATGCTCGCCGGCTTCTTCGCCGGTCATTGGGGCCCGCCGACTAGTGGGTCCCGCCGGCTGCCGGCTTCTTGGTCGGCATGCCGGCCCCACCGCATGGGGGCTTTGTCGGCGGCTGGTTACTGTTGCCTCGCCTCTGATGACAAGGGCTTTGTCGAGGTAAGCGTGGCTACAGTGTCGCCGCCTTGCGAGCTCTCACTGTAGCCTTGCCTCGTCTTGTCTCCTTAATGGGGCGCATGCTTCGAGGGAGGGAGGTAGCCGGCTATTGGGAGCCGGCCACATTCCTGGCCAACTAGAGGAGGCCGGGCCGTCTTCAGATGTCTCTCTGACAAGGGGGCCCACCGCCCGCGGGCCGTTCTGGCACCTGTCGTGGGTGACATCGAGGCCAACATGGCTACAGTGCCGCGCCGGACGGGGGATGGCTGGCCCGTACGGCGCCCTGTGGCCACGCCTGCTCTGGGAATCGGGGGTAGTGGGCTGTACTGTGGCCACACCCCATCGTACCGCCGCTATGAGGGTTCAGTCTTGGTGGGTGCAATCTTGGTCGGCTTCCGGGAGCCAGCTTTCTTCGTGGCCGGCTTCTGGGAGTCGGTCTTCTTGGGGCCGGCTTCCCGGAGTCGGCCATCTCGTATCTTTCTTGGAGGAGGTTTCTGAGGCTAGGTCACCTTCTGGGAGTCAGCCCTGGGGGTAGCCGGCCGGGGGAAGGCGGCCCTATGCTTTGTATGCTTGGAGGCCTGAACGGTCCGATAATTTTCAAAGAGCCAGGGGGAGTCGGTTAGGCTACCCGTGGTCATTTACTCCGACAGTAGTCCCCGAAGCTGGTTGGGCTTCGAGGCTGAGTGGAGGTCGAGAAGCTCGGTCAGCTTCTTGTCTTGACGAGCCAGCAGCTGGGAGCCAGCTTCGGTTGGGCGCGCCGTCTTGGCGAATTTTTTTTGAAGTTGGAAGGCGGGAGTCTGTCGGCGCGTGCGCCGGGCCGCAGGCCGTCTGCTCGCCGCCTGCGAACCATGTGGCGTCCCCTGGCTGAAGGGAGCCTGCCAACCCATGCGCGCGACAAGACGTCGCCACATGCCAAGGGCCCACCACTCCTACGCCTAGGCCCAGGCACGGATTCCTTGCGGCCCAAAGCCGTCCGCACGTCTTCCGGCGACGGTTTCCGCATGCCGTTAGGGCGCAGTAATCGCGGGACGTGGGGGAGTGGGCGCAGTTAATCCCACGTTCCTCCCCACGCCTCGCCTCCTCGGCGTCGCCGCACGAGGCTATAAGTAGGGGGGGGGGAAGGGAATCGGCAGACGCTCGCACGCTCCTCTCCTTTCCGCCATCTTCTTCCTCCTGCTTCCCCTCGCAGTAGCGCCTTGCCGCCGCGCCGTCCCACCATTCTTCACACCATCCCGCAGCTCTGCCGCCGCAGGGCCATGCTCTCTCCGCCGCCGCACCCTTCCTCGCTAGCTTCTCGCCACCATGCAGTACGGCGGGGATTGGGATGGCTCCAACGTCCACATGGACCACATCGAGTTCCTTTGCAAGACACGGCGGCTGCCCGGCGCGGACCAGGTGCGGGTCCGCCTCGCGCCTGCGAGGGAGATCACGCCGGAGCCGGAGGAAGGCGAGCGGGTAGTCTTTCGCTCGCATTTCCTGCGCGGCATCGGCTTGCCGGCGAGCGCCTTCTTCCGCTCCTTCCTCGACTTCTATCAACTTCAGCCGCACCACCTCAGCCCGAACACGGTGGTGCTGCTGTCCGCCTTCGTCACCTTATGCGAAGGCTTCCTTGGCGTTCTCCCCACCATCGAGCTCTGGGGGAGTTCTTCCAATCTAAGCTGGGCACCCGCATGCAGGGCGTGCCGGCCTAGAGCGGCGCCTTCATCGCGATGCGGAGGCCGGCGGGCGACAACCCCTGCCCCGTCATCACGTTAATCCAGTCGGTGAAGCGCTGGTTGAAGTCCTATTTCTACGTGAAGAACGTTGCCTCGCAGGGCGACTACGTCAACTTGCCGGCTTACGTAGCCGGCCCGCCGGCTGGGAGGCGGCCCCACTGGTCCTATCGGGCCGCGTCGCTGACGCCGGCTGGAGCCGCGGCCGTCGCCCGACTGCAGGTGATGATCCAGTCGGAGGGCCTGATTGGGCCCGACTTGCTGGCCGCCTTCGTCGTGCGCCGGGTGCTTCCGCTTCAGAGCCGCCCTCACCTGATCTGTTAGATGAGCGGCCAGCTCGATCCGAGCCGGACGTGCACCAAGGACATGCCGCATGATGAGGTGGCCCACATGGTGAATTACCTTGCGAACTGCAAGCTCTCCGCAGAGTGGCGGTTTGGCAAGGAGCCATATTCCCGGGCGCATCCTCCGCCCATGGTATGTTTTCTCTTTCCTTTTCTTTCCTTAGTTTTGTTGCCGAATTCCTTCTGGCCGTCTCTGACCAGTCGGGGTGCCTTGGCAGAGCTCTCTCCTTCGACCTGCGGCCGGGTCGGAGACGGAGCGCCGATTCCTCCCCGACCGGGCGGAACATGACCTGGAGGACTACGACTTGGGGGAAGCGGGCATGGAGGACAACACCGAGACGGGTGGCGGCGAAGCCAGCGGCGAGGCGGGCGGCTCCGGTCTTGGAGCCAGCTTCGACGACTGGCCGGATGACGACGAGGTGGAAGTCGTCCCACGCTGCCAGCCGGCGTCTGGCCACGGCGCGGGTTCCTCCGCCGCGCCGCCTGCTCGGGGCGGCGGTCAGAAGCGTCGTGCCGCGTCGGGCTTGTTCGGCAGTCGGCCGAAGAAGCCCAAGGGCGGGGCGGCGGCGACCAGCCGGGATGAGGCGGCCGCGAAGGCGGCCCGCTTCCGCAAGGTGGTGAAGCAGCCGCAGACGGTGTCGGCGTAAGTGTATACTCCTTTGTGCATTCTTTCTTCTTTTCTTTGGTAGTTTCCGAGTCCTTATCCTTTCTCAAAAAATCAGGGCTCTGCTGTCGCTCGAGCGGGTTGCTGCCGCCTCCGTCGTCGGATCGCCGGGAGGATCCGGGATCACCCGCCGCGTGGACCCCCATGCCGAGCTTCAGGCGGTGACGGAGCGAAACGCGTGGGAGGCGCGGGAGGAGCGGGAGGCGGAGGAGTTGAGGACGGCTGCCGCCAAGGCGGCCCAGGAGGTGGAGGTGGCGAAGGCGCACGCCGACGCAGCGGCCAAGGCCCAGGCAGAGGCTGCGGCCGTGGCGATGGCGGAGGGGGCCTTGCTCGTCATCCCTCTGCGCGTCGTGGCGCCGGAGGCCCCAGAGCCCCTGCCAGTGGAAGCCGGCGGCTACCAGCCGGGATTGGAGAGGGAGGACGACATCGTCGTCCTGGAGAGGGAGGCGGCACCGGCCCCGCCGACTGGAGCGACCCAAGGCGGCCAGCCTAACTTGCCGCCAGCGCAATCGGCCGGGGGCGAGCCGGCCGCGAGGACGGATCTGGTTGTCCAGTCGCCATCGCGCCAGCACGCGGGGAAGGCTACATCGGAGCCGCAGAAGGCCGCGGGCTCCAGCTCGTCGGCCTAGGACATGGAGGCGGCCAGCGCCAGCTCGGGGTGGACGCCGGGTGGTGGGACGGCTGTGGTGAACACGGCAGCGCAGGACGTCCGGAACCGGCTTCAAGCCCAGGTTGCGGCGCTGAGGAAATATAATGACGAGTTCCTTGCGACGCGGGCGGCCATTCGGGTTAGTCTTCTTATTTTTGCTTTTTTGATCTTGGTTTCTTCCGTGGGGGCGCGTCAGCGCACCCACTGGCTGTAGTCCCCGAGTTCCGAGTCGGCTGCTGAGTAGGCGGCTTGGAACTTCTTAGCGGGCCTTGTTTTGCTATTCTTGTTCTCATTCACTCCTTTTCCTGACTTGCAGGACTACCACAACCTTTGCGCGGCTGCCTTCAACTCCCGGGCTCGGGAGCTGACCCAGAAGACTGCTGACCTATCTCAGAGCCGGGGTAAGTGCTTCGTCTTTTATCTCACGTGGGGGCGCGTCAGCGCACCCACTGGGTGTAGTCCCCGAGATTCGGGCCGACTGCTGAGCAGTCGGGTCGGATCTTCCTTGACGACTTCTTCCTTACTGCTTCTTTCTTTTCTGCCATCCTTGCAGCGGCCAACGCCAGTCTGAGGGAACAGCTGGGCGGGGCTCAGGCCGCCCTCCGCGCTAAGGAGGCCGAGTTTGCCGCATTGGCACAGGAGCGTGACCGCCTGGCCGAGAGGTTGGCCGACCAAGTGAAGAGCCACAAGGTGGCCCTGAAGGCGGTGCAGGACAGCGAGGCCGCCCTCCAAGCCGAGTATGAGACAGAAGCGGCCAGCTGGGTCGAAGCGAAGCAGACGCTAATCAACGGCTATGGCCAGATCGAAGACTTAGTTGACGGTAGGCCGCCTTCCTCTTCGACCTTGCTTGCCGCTAGCCATTTAGCTCACTTTTTGACTTGGTGTTTTTCTCTTCTTTCTCTTTCTTCCTTGCGTAGAGTACTTCCCTGGCTACTCTACCGCCGGCAACCAAGTCGTCGAGGACCACCGCGAGGCACGGAGACAGGCTGGCGCCGAGATCGCGCCAAACGCTCGCCGGTCGCTGGAGGAGCAGCTCTTGGCGATTCAAGCCCGCCTTCGGGCGGCTCACCGCATGCTCCTCCGGCTTCAGCGTGTTGGGGCACAGGTGTTAGCCGCCCTCTGGCCTGGAGAGGTGATTCCCTGCACCCCCAGTCGTACCGCCGACTGGCTGGAGGTGGCGGTCGGCCGCTTCGAGGCCTGGAAGGCTTCGGCGGCTCGGTCCGGCGCCAGGCGGGCACTGGAGTTCGCCAAGGCCTGGTATCCTGAGCTGAGTCTGGACCAGCTGGCCACCTGGCGGCAGGAGGCCGACACGGAGCTGGAGCCGGCGCGGCCGGCTATCATTCAGCGGGCTTCGGCAATCGCTGACTACACCGACACCGACGTCTTCGCTCCTAAGGTGGACGACAGCGGCGTTGCCCAGCCGGAGGAGTGGTTCGGGCTGAACCCGGCAGACGGCGAGGACCCGGCGGAGGACATCGACTCCAGCGACGAGGGCGAGGAGGAGGAGGAGGAGGGTGAAGACATCGCGCCAGATGGTGGAGCGGCCGGTCAGCCTCAGCTTGACCGTGCCTCCAGCAACAAGGCATGCGTGGGTGCGCCGCCTGCAGCCGGCGATGATCAAGCCGAGACCCGGCAGCCGGCCACTCCTCCAGTCGGTGGTGCCGTTTCCACCGACCAACCCGGCTCCCACACTGCGCCCTTAGTCTAGTCTGCTGCCTCTATTTTCCTGTTTTATCACTCTTGGAACAATATTTTGTTAAGTTTGCACAATTCCACCCACTGGGGGTGTATTCGAACAATATTGACTGCCGGCCTGTTGGGGGCCTTATGTGTAAATATAATTATGCATGCGTTTGGCTTTCCCTTGTTCTTTGCTTTTCATCCTTCTGCTGTTTCCTTTGCCGCCCTCCCTTGGTTGCCGCCTCCCCAGTCGGACAGTTGCTCTGCAATCTGTGGCTGGAGAAGTGCTTGGCTAGCTGGGAGGGCAAGTACTCTAGCTTTGTTGGATTTTGGCGAAGTGACTGGGAGGCCGGCCAGCCGGCTGTTTTGACAGCCGGTAGGCGTGGTTGGAGGCCGTCTTTGTGTTATATAAGTTCGTTAGTCCTTAGCCGTTTTTCGTGTGGGCATCCTTTCTGCCTTTGGCTCTTGCCAGTCGGACAGTCGGTTCTTCGAGCTGCGACTTTCAACAAGAGAGGGCTCGGGTGCCGGCACACTACTTGTCTGACTTCAGGTAGAACTTTTAATATAACTTAAGGCGGCCAGTCCCCGGGCCGACTGGTTGAACCCAGTGCCAGACAGAACATCAAATGTAATAATACATTCATGAGTATGACGCTCGTCATTCATAGATAAAGGAGGGCAGTCCCCGAGTGCTCCTCGGGGGGCCCGTTGCTTCGTACTTAATACAAAAAGGTAGCATGATACATACTGCTTTCAACTGTAAAATCTTCTCAGGAGGTTCACGTTCCATGGTCGCTCCAACTCCTTGCCGGAATCATCCCTCTTGCGTGCTCTTGGTTTTTGTGCGTCAATCAGGTAGTAGGAGTCGTTGCCTAGTGCTTTGCTGATGACGAAAGGGCCTTCCCAAGGGGCCGAGAGCTTGTGCTGGCCGGCTGTTCGCTGGATCAGCCGAAGCACAAGGTCGCCCTCTTGGAAAGATCTTGGCTTGACCTTTCGGTTGTGGTAACGGCGCAAACCCTGCTTGTAGATGGCGGACCGGCTTCGTGCTAACAGCCGGCCTTCTTCCAGCAGGTCGACGTCGTCTTCTCGCGCTTCCTTGGCCTCCGCCTCCGTGTACATGATGACCCGAGGCGAGTCGAACTCAATGTCAGTTAGGATGACAGCCTCGGAACCGTATACAAGGAAGAACGGAGTGAAGCCGGTTGACTTGTTTGGGGAGTATGCAGACTCCAGAGGACAGCCGGCAGCTCATCGAGCCAGCAGCCGGCCGATCGCTCCAGTGGTACGACCAGTCGGGGCTTGATGCTGGAGAGGATGAGTCCATTTGCTTGCTTGACCTGGCCGTTTGACTGCGGGTGGACGACGGACGCTAAGTCCAGTCGGATACCCTGCGTCGCGCAGAAACATGCCAGTGCTCCTTTGGAAAAATTTGTGCTGTTGTCGGTGATGATGCTGTGCGGCACGCCGTACCGAGTAGTGATGTCGGCAATGAATGTCACGGCACTCGGCCCATTCAGTTTCTTGATCGGCTTCGCTTTGATCCACTTGGTAAATTTGTCCACGGCGACAAGCAGATGTGTCAAGCCGCCGCGGGCCATCTTGAATGGGCCGACCATGTCCAGCCCCCAGACGGCAAAGGACCAGGTGAGGGGGATGGTCTTGAGTGCAGAAGCCGGCAGGTGTTGCTTGGAACTGAAGACTTGGCATCCTTTGCAGCTTTTGACTATCTCTTTGGCATCTTCCAAAGCAGTCGTCCAAAAGAAACCATGGCGGAAAGCTTTGGCCACAAGTGATCTTGAGGCTGCGTGGTGGCCGCATTCGCCTTGGTGGATATCCTTGAGGATTGCCACAGCTTTCTCTGGCTCGACACAGCGCTGGAAGACTCCAGTGACGCTGCGCTTGACAAGCTCTCTGTTTATTATTGCATAGGCTCCGGCTCGGCGTTGCACTAATCTTGCCGAGATCTCATCAGTCGGCAACTCTCTGTTGACTAGGAAGTTGAGGATGGGCTGGGCCCATGATGGAGCTGTGACTTCTTCTACTGTTAGTACGGCCACTGTGACTCGGGTGGGCGGGTTGGGTGGTGGGGAGTTGGAGTCGGCCACCGCTTCTTGTGTCGCTGCAGTCCCCGGGCCGACTGCTGCAGTCCCCGGGCCGGGTTCTGAAGTCTCCGAGCCGGGTGCGACTACGGCAGTCCCCAGGCCGGTTGTCGAAGTCCCCGAGCCGCCTGCTGGGTTCCTCCAGTCGGATCCGGCTGCATCGGGGGCAGGCGGTACGAAGATAGAGTCCGACTCTGGAGACGGCTTGATGGATGGTTTGAGGAGGCGCTGGAGAGAGACACCGGTTGGTATAGCCTGTCGGGTGGAGCCGATCCGCGCCAGGGCATCTGCTTGGTCGTTGTCGGCCCGTGGCACGTGAAGGAACTCGCACCCTTCAAAGTACCCACTGATCTGCTGGACGAGGAATCGATAGCTCGCCATGTTTGCATCCTTGGCGTCCCAGTCGCCAGATGACTGCTGGATCACCAAGTCTGAGTCGCCATAACACAGGATCCGGCGTATGCCGAGCTCTTTGGCTAGCCGGAGCCCGTGTATGAGCGCCTCGTACTCGGCCACGTTGTTGGAGGCGGCGAAGTGGATTTGCAGCGTGTATCTGAGCTTGTCGCCTTTGGGAGGGGTGAGGACGATGCCGGTTCCCAAGCCGGTGCGCATCTTGGACCCGTCGAAGTGCATCCACCAATGAGTAGAGTCGGGAGCCGGCGGTAGGTACTGGGTCTCGACCAAGTCGACGAGGAAGTCGGCCAACCCTTGGGACTTGATGGCGGTGTGGGGCTGATAGAAGATTGTATAAGGTGCGAGCGCAATGGCCCATTTAGCCACCCGGCCGGATGCATCCCGGCTGCCTATGATCTCGCCAAGCGGGGCGGTGCACACGATCGTGATGGGATGCTCTTGAAAGTAGGGCTTCAGCTTCTTGGCGGCGAAGTACACTCCATAGCACATCTTCTGGTAGTGCGGGTAGTTTTGCTTTGAGCTGGATAGTACTTTGCTTAGATAATATACCGGCCTCTGGACTAGCTGGGCTCGGCCTTCTTCTGGGCCCTGAACCACGATGACTGTACTGACCACTCGGCTAGTTGCGGCAATGTAGAGGAGCATGGGCTCCTTCTCAGTCGGCGCCGCCAGGACAGGGGGAGTGGTCAGCATCTTCTTCAACTCATGGAAGGCTTGGTCTGCTTGGTCATTCCACTCGAAATGAGTGGATTTCTTCATGAGCCGGTACAGGGGGAGAGCCTTCTCTCCTAGCCGGCTGATAAAGCGGTTTAGGGAGGCCAGGCACCCGGTGAACTTCTGAACGTCTCGCAACTTGGTGGGAATCTCCATTCTCTCAATGGCTTTTATCTTCACAGGGTTGCACTCAATGCCGCGTTCGGAGACCAGAAAGCCTAGAAGCTGGCCGGCTGGTACTCCGAACACGCATTTCTCAGGGTTGAGCTTGATCTTGAATCGGTGCAAGTTGGCAAATGTTTCTTTGAGGTCTTCCAGCGGGGTGCCGCGCTTCTCCGTCTTCACCACAATATCGTCTACGTAGACGTGGGCATTTCTGCCGAGTTGCTTGAGGAGGCATTTCTGCATGCAACGCTGAAAGTGGCACCGGCATTCCTCAAGCCGAATGTCATAGTCAGGTAACAAAAAGCTCTGAATGGTGTGATGAAGGCGGTCTTCAGGCGGTCTGCTGGGTCCAACTTAATCTTGTGGTATCCTGAGTAAGCATCCAAAAAACTCAACAGCTCGCATCCGGCTGTGGAGTCTATCACTTGATCAATCCGTGGCAAAGCAAACGGATCTTTGGGGCAGGCCTTGTTGAGGCTAGTGTAGTCTATACACATACGCCATTTGTTGTTCTTCTTCAACACCAAGACTGGGTTGGCAAGCCACTCTGGGAAAAACACTTCCATTATAAAGCCGGCGGCAAGGAGCCGGGCTATCTCTTCTCCTATGATTCTTCTCTTCTCTTCTGACAGTCGGCGGAGAGGCTGCTTGACCGGCTTCGCGTCGGCTCGGACGTGTAACTTGTGCTCGGCGAAATCCTTCGGAACACCCGGCATGTCCTTTGGGGACCATGCAAAGATGTCTCGATTCTCACGGAGGAAGTCGACGAGCTCGCCTTCCTATTTACTGTCTAGGTTCGCACCAATGACTGCAAACCTCTCCGGGTTCTCCGGGTCCAGAGGTATCTTCTTCGTCTCCTTGGCCGGCTGGAAGGAGCCCTGCGAATCATAATCCTTGGGGTTGGGGGACAAGGCCGGCTGCTTGCCGGCCATGGACACAACTCGCTCCAGCATCTTCTTCTCTTCTGCCACTACGAGGGACTCGGCCAGCCTGCTGCTGGCTGCAACGCACTCGATGGACTTCTTGTAGTCGCCGGCTACAGTGATGATCCCCTTCGAGCTTGGCATCTTCATCTTCAGGTAGGCATAGTGGGGCACAGCCATGAACTTGGCCAGAGCAGGTCGGCCAAGCAAGGCGTGGTAAGGGCTTTCCAGATCCACTACCTCGATCCAGATTGCTTCTCGGCAAAAGTGATCCTTGTCTCCGAAGAGAACATCCATCTTGATCTTGCCGATCGGGGAACAGGACAGGCCGGGTACGATGCCATGGAACACGGTCCGGCTTGGCATGAGCTGCTTCGCCTTGAGGTTCAACTTCTCTATGGTATCGCGGTACAGTATGTTGATAATGCTTCCTCCATCAATTAGAACGCGGGAGAATCGGGCAGCTCGCCTCTCCGTTGCGAGGGTGACATCCAACACCAATGCGTAGGAGCCAGGGGACGGCATCACCTCTGGGTGATCGGCCCGGCTCCAGTTGATAGGCCTTTCGGACCAACGCATGAACTCGGGGTTGCTGGAGGCGACTGCGTTGACCTCTTGGTGCTGTCGGCGCCGGCTGCGCTTGTCTTCAACCTGGCTCGTGAAGACGACGTAGGCGGCGTGCTCTTCAGGGAACTCATCTTGAATGGCTCCGACTGCTGGTCGAGCAGCCGGCTGCTGGGGGGCTGGAGGCGGCGGGCCGACATCGTCTTCTTCTTCTAGCGCAAGGGATCGAGCTAGGCGGTCGATCCGGTGGCGGGCGTCGTTCTCGCCGACTCCTTCGCGGTGGCCAAGCCGGCCACCAAGAGTCGGATGCGTGACAGGCCCCGGGGTGGGATATCTCTCCCCTCGAGGCGGCGGAGGAGGCGGATTTCCTTGGCGCTCCACTGCTCGTGGGCGGCCTTCCGCGTCGCGCTCGATGGTGATCCGAGTCCGGCTGCGGCTAGTAGCCGGCTCCTTGTCTTTCCTTGCGCGGGTGCCGCTCGCAGTCGGCGACCGGGATGTCGCGGCATGCTCTCGGCATGGGGGAGGACTCTCAGCGCAGGCGCCGGCTTCATGCCGTTCTGCGGCCGCGTCGATCAGCTACTGGATGCGCCTTGTCATGTAGGGGAGCTCATCAGCCCCCAGCCCATTTAGCTCTTCAGCGGCCACCTGAGCGGCTCGCAGATTCTCGAGCGGTGTGGTCAAGACGGGGTGGTCTGCCCCTAGCATGCTGGCTATGGCCGCGCCGCGCTTCTTGACGAGGCCGGCTCGGCTCGGCCCGCCATGAGACGGCGTACCGAAGGCGGCGCGGTCGACTTCGCGCTGGTGAGCCTCGGTGAGGCGTCTCATGGAGGCTATCTTTTGACCCTCTGCGATGAGGGCAAGGCGGTGTGCCTCTAGGGTCTCGGCGTCGGCATCGGCCGGGATGGGGACTGTCATGTCATGCATCGCCGCTTGTAGGGCATCTTGGGCGTCCTCGCCCGAGTCGGCGACGTGGCTGATGACCAGCACCTCAGTGACAGCGCTGCTGCCACTGTCAGCTCGAGGGAGAGGGTCGTTGAAGACTACCACGTCGGAGGGGTAGGCGTCGAGCCATGCCGTGTCGGAGTCGACAAGCCTCGGGTCGGTGGAGCCGACCGACTCGAAGTCTACAGCAAGCTCGCGGGAGACGTGAAGTTGGTCGAGGAGGCTGACGAGGCGACTCTCGGGGTAGTCCGTGCCCACGTCGGACGCGGGCTCGTCAGAGATGCGAGTCTCGCCAAGAAGATCAGTGAGGCAGCTCGCTGCGCAGGCGTCGTCAACGCCTTGCAGCGCGTCGGGGCAAGCGCCATCGGGTGCGGCAGGCTGGCTGCGCTCGCGGGGGAGGAAAAGGGTTCCCGTCCAGAACAGGTCTCCGGACGACGGTGCACCTGGCCCTACGGTGGGCGCCAAATGTCGGGTGGTAGGTGCGACATATGCCAACGGGTGGCTTATCATTGTGGGAGCCAGTAAGACGTCGCCGGTGCCTGGAAACGGGATGAGGCAAAGACATGCACGCCGGCGAATCTTACCTAGGTTCAGGGCTCTCCGTGGAGATAACACCCCTAGTCCTGCTCTGCGGGGTCTCCGCATGATCACTAGATCAAGACAAGTAGCTACAAGCACTCCTTGAGCTGTCAGGCTAGAGGAAGAAGAAAGGCAAGGCTAGCTCCCCTTTTCTCTCTATGTGGTGTGTGTAGCTCTATGAGATCAACCCTTTGCATGGGTGTCCCGGGGGGTTTATATAGGCCTACCCCCCAGGGGTACAATGGTAATCCGGCTGGGCGCGGGTCCCAGCCGTCAGTGTCTATGCTCGCCGGCTTCTCCGCCGGTCATTGGGGCCCGCCGACTGGTCGGTCCCGCCGGCTGCCGGCTTCTTGGCCGGCATGCCGGCCCCACCGCATGGGGCTTTGTCGGCGGCTGGTTACTGTTGCCTCGCCTCTGATGACGAGGGCTTTGTCGAGGTAAGCGTGGCTACAGTGTCGCCGCCTTGCGAGATCTCACTGTAGCCTTGCCTCGTCTTGTCTCCTTAATGGGGCGCATGCTTCGAGGGAGGGAGGTAGCCTATTGGGAGCCGGCCACATCCCTGGCCGACTAGAGGAGGCCGGGCCGTCTTCAGATGTCTCTCTGGCAAGGGAGCCCGCTCCCCGCGGGCCGTTCTGGCACCTGTCGTGGGTGACATCGAGGCCAACATGGCTACAGTGCCGCGCCGGACGGGGGATGGCTGGCCCGTACGGCGCCCTGTGGCCACGCCTGCTCCGGGAATCGGGGGTAGTGGGCTGTACTGTGGCCACACCCCATTGTACCGCCGCTATGAGGGTTCAGTCTTGGTGGGTGCAATCTTGGTCGGCTTCCGGGAGCCGGATTTCTTCGTGGCCGGCTTCTGGGAGTCGGTCTTCTTGGGGCCGGCTTCCCGGAGTCGGCCATCTCGTATCTTTCTTGGAGGAGGTTTCTGAGGCTGGGTCGCCTTCTGGGAGTCGGCCCTGGGGGTAGCCGGCCGGGGGAAGGCGGCCCTATGCTTTGTATTCTTGGAGGCCTGAACGGTCCGATAATTTTCAAAGAGCCAGGGGGAGTCGGTTAGGCTACCCGTGGTCATTTACTCCGACAACAACCCTAGTCCCCTCCGGTGTCTATATAAACGGGATGGTTTAGTCTGTAGAGGCAATCACAATCATACGGGCTAGGCATCTAGGGTTTAGCCATTACGATCTCGTGGTAGATCAACTCTTGTAATCCTCATATTCATCAAGATCAATCAAGCAGGAAGTAGGGTATTACCTCCATTGAGAGGGCCTGAACCTGGGTAAACATCGTGTTCCCCGTCTCCTGTTACCATCGACCTTAGATGCACAGTTCGGAACCCCTACCCGAGATCCGCCGGTTTTGACACCGACAATCGCCGAACGGGGGTTTTCTCTGAAGAAGAAGATGAGGGAGAAGGGGATTCAGGCCCAGTGGGCATTACTGCGGCGCTACGACCGGGGTGTGTCTACCGTGCAGTTGTGCACTCTAATTTGGTGCATATGTCACGTGGACCCTGTTGCCGGATGCCCCACATATCAGCGAAAGGAAGTAGAAAGACAAGAGTAACTAGTTACACATAAATATATTTTTGACAGAGAGGTACTCCCTCTGTAAGGAAATATAAATATCTTTTATGTCACAACTTTATACATAATAAAAATCAAGGGGAATATAAATAACATATATAATTATAAAAATAGAGTTTATTTTAACACGGTATAGACAAGTTGGTGATGATAGTGTGCCTGCCATCCTGCAATATTGGCCGTCCGATGTATATCTGACGGATAGGAAGGAAACTATGGCAATTTTGCAAAAAGGTACCCACACACCTCTGCACATTTGCAAATAAGGCCTTCCCTCGTTCATCCTTTTCTCTCACAAGATAAAATACTCATACAAATGCATCTTGATGTTACGTGCAACGCACGGGCATTTTGGGGGTTCAACTAACAAATACTCAGACAGGCTCACGGTTCTGGACTTTGGGCCGCAGGCTGGTGGGCCTGCATGTTTGGGGGCCCATGTGTTCTACCTCAGCACTTTTCATATTGCAAGCGATCGATACGGCGCTGGTTTTAGATGCTGTCACAAGGCGAATACATAAAATTGAATAAAGCACAACGGCTGTTGGAATGATATCGAACGATAGTTCCTAACCAGCAATCAGAGTTGCAATTCTATCAACGATACTGTCGTACTACTTATACACATAGGACACTTGTTTCACCATGCGAGAGTATGATACGTCTCCAACGTATCTATAATTTTTGATTGCTCCATGCTATATTATATTCTGTTTTGGATGTTTAACTGGCTTTATTATACACTTCTATATCATTTTTGGGACTAACCTATTCACCGGAGGCCCAACCCAGAATTGCTGTTTTCTTGCCTATTTCAGTGATTCGCAGAAAAAGGATATCAAACGGAGTCCAAACGGAATGAAACCTTCGGGAAGGTGATTTTCGGAACGAACGTGATCCAGAGGACTTGGACCCTACGCCAAGAAAGCAACCAGGAGGGCACGAGGTAGGGGGCGCGCCTATCCCCCTGGGCGCGCCCTCCACCCTCATGGGGCCCACGTTGCTCCACTGACATACTTCTTCCTCCTATATATACCTACGTACCCCCAAACCAACAGAGGCATCCACGAAAACCTAATTCCACCGCCACAACCTTCTGTACCCGTGAGATCCCATCTTGGGGCCTTTTCCGGCATCTTGCCGGAGGGGGCATTGATCACGGAGGGCTTATACATCAACAACATAGCCTCTCCGATGATGTGTGAGTAGTTTACCTCAGACCTTTTGGTCCATAGTTATTAGCTAGATGGCTTCTTCTCTCTCTTTGGATCTCAATACAAAGTTCTCCACGATTCTCGTGGAGATCTATTCGATGTAATCTTCTTTTGCGGTGTGTTTGTTAAGACCGATGAATTGTGGGTTTATGATCAAGTTTATCTATGAATAAGATTTGAATCTCCTCTGAATTCTTTTATATACGATTGGTTATCTTTGCAAGTCTCTTCGAATTATCAGTTTGGTTTGGCCTACTAGATTGATCTTTCTTGCAATGGGAGAAGTGCTTAGCTTTGGGTTCAATCTTGTGGTGTCCTTTCCCAGTGACAGTAGGGGAAGCAAAGCATGTATTGTATTGTTTCCATCGAGGATAACAAGATGGGGTTTATATCATATTGCATGAGTTTATCCCTCTACGTCATGTCAACTTACATAAAGCGTTACTCTGTTCTTTTGAACTTAATACTCTAGATGCATGCTGGATAGCGGTCAATATGTGGAGTAATAGTAGTAGATGCAGGCAGGAGTCGGTGTACTTGTCTCAGACGTGATGCCTATATACATGATCATACCTAGATATTCTCATAACTATGCTCAATTCTATCAATTGCTCAACAGTAATTTGTTCACCCACCATAATACTTATGCTCTTGAGAGAAGCCACTAGTGAAACCTATGGCCCCCGGGTCTATTTTCCATCATATAAATCTTCCAACACTTAGCTATTTTTATTGCCTTTTATTTTACTTTGCATCTTTATCATAAAAATACCAAAAATATTATCTTATCATATCTATCAGATCTCACTCTCATAAGTGACCCTTGAGGGATTTACAACCCCTTTATCGCGTTGGTTGCGAGGTTCTTGTTTGTTTGTCTAGGTGCGAGGGACTCGTGCGTGGTCTCCTACTGGATTGATACCTTGGTTCTCAAAAACCAAGGGAAATACTTATGCTACTTTACTACATCACCCTTTCCTCTTCAAGGGAAAACCAATGCAGTGCTCAAGAGGTAGCAAGAAGGATTTCTGGCCCCGTTGCCGGGGAGGTTCGTGCCAAGTCAAGTCAATATTTGATTTCCCGTCAACGAGCCATTTCTGGCGCCGTTGCCGGGGAGATGTACGCCAAGTCAAGTCAAGTCAAGACATACCAAGTACCCATCACAAACTCATCTCCCTCACATTACATTATTTGCCATATGCCTCTCGTTTTCCTCTCCCCCCACTTCACCTTTGCCTTTTCTTCGCCCTCCTTCTGTTCGATCTTGTGTTACCATGTGCCTTCTTTTTGCTTGCATCTTTGCTTGCTAAAAGTTTATGGATCCTCATCCACTTGCTAATCTCTTTAAGAGATCCAATTATGATGAACCTATTTCTAGTGAGTTGAGTGCACTAGAGTATCTTTATGAGGTTTTGCTTAAATTTCGTGAATCAGAAAATTGTGATGAAGTGCTTTATAAAGTGATTCACGATAGATCTTTGGATAAAAAGCATGATTGCACTGAGTTTACTATAAATTCTGTTCATGTAAATTGTGCTAATAATATGCAAAACCCTAAGCTTGGGGTTGCTAGTTTTGCTATGTCTACTACTTGTTGCAATGATCATGATTGGGGTGATTCTTTTTATGATCTTGAAAATTTATTTAACCCCCATGATGAATATCAGATTGATAATATTGTTTGCAATAATATTGAAAGTGGGTTTGGAGAGGTCATGACTTTAGTTAATGTTAATCCCACTATTTTGGAAGAGTGTCAACTTCACATGCATGTGGATCGTGTTGAGAATATATTATGTGATAGCTATATTGTTGAACTTTCTTATGATCCTACATTTAATTATTATGAGAGAGGAAAATATGGTTATAGGAATTTTCATGTTACTAAATTACCTCTCGTTATGTTGAGATTGCTATTGTTTCTTTCCGCTTCCTTGCATATGCTAGTTTTTGCTTGCCTTGATGATTTGTTTGCCTATAAGATGCCTATGCATAGGAAGTATGTTAGACTTAGATGTGTTTGTCACGTGTTTTATGATGCTCTCTTTGTGCTTCAATTCTTGTCTTTCTTCTGAGCATCATTGAAATCTCAATGCCTAGCTAAAAAGGCTTTAAAGAAAAGCGCTTGTTGGGAGGCAACCCAATTTTTATTTTAGTTTTTTGCTTTTTGCTCCTGTTTACGAATAAATATTTTATCTAGCCTCTGGTTAGATTTGTTTTTATGTTTTAATTAGTGTTTGTGCCATGTTAAAACCTATAGGATCTTCTTGGATGATAGTTATTTGATCTTGCTGAAAATTCCAGAAACTTTCTGTTCACGAAAACAATTGTTAAAAATCACCAGAACGTGATAAGATATTGATTCCAATTGCTTCTGATCAATAAACAAATTTTCTAGGTCGTCCTATTTTGGCTGTATTTTTTGAGTTCCAGAAGTTTGCGTTAGTTACAGATTACTACAGACTGTTCTATTTTTGACAGATTCTGTTTTTCGTGTGTTGTTTGCTTATTTTGATGAATCTATGGCTAGTAAAATAGTTTATAAACCATAGAGAAGTTGGAATACAGTAGGTTTAACACCAATATAAATAAATAATGAGTTCATTGCAGTACCTTGAAGTGGTGTTTTGTTTTCTTTCGCTAACGGAGCTCACGAGATTTTCTGTTAAGTTTTGTGTTGTGAAGTTTTCAAGTTGTGGGTAAAAGATTTGATGGATTATGGAACAAGGAGTGGCAAGAGCCTAAGCTTGGGGATGCCCATGGCACCCCAAGATATTATAAGGACACCAAAAAGCCAAAGCTTGGGGATGCCTCGGAAGGCATCCCCTCTTTCGTCTACTTCCATCGGTAACTTTACTTGGAGCTATATTTTTATTCACCACATGATATGTGTTTTGCTTGGAGCGTCTTGTATCATTTGAGTATTTATTTGTTAGTTTGCCACAATCATCCTTGCTGTACACACCTTTTGAGAGAGACACACTTGATTCGGATTTTGTTAGAATACTCTATGTGCTTCACTTATATCTTTTGAGCTATATAGTTTTTGCTCTAGTGCTTCACTTATATCTTTTAGAGCACGGTGGTGGATTTGTTTTATAGAAACTATTGTTCTCTCATGCTTCACTTATATTATTTTGAGAGTACTACAAAACAGCGTGGTAATTTGCTTTAATTATGACAGGCATTCAAGATTAGTAAAAAAATTCTTATGAGTGTGTTGAATACTATGAGAAGTTTGATGCTTGATAATTGTTTTGAGATATAAAGATGGTGATATTAGAGTCATGCTAGTTGAGTAGTTGTGGATTTGAGAAATACTTGTGTTAAAGTTTGTGATTCCCTTAGCATGCACGTATGGTGAACCGTTATGTGATGAAGTTGGAGCATGCTTTATTTATTGATTGTCTTCCTTATGTGTGGCGGTCGGGGACGAGCGATGGTCTTTTCCTACCAATCTATCCCCCTAGGAGCATGCGCGTAATACTTTGCTTTGATAACTTGTAGATTTTTGCAATAAATATATGAGTTCTTTATGACTAATGTTGAGTCCATGGATTATACACACTTTTCTTCCTTCCACCATTGCTAGCCTCTCTAATACCGCGCACTTTTCGCCGGTATCATACACCCACCATATACCTTCCTCAAAACAGCCACCATACCTACCTATCATGGCATTTCCATAGCCATTCCGAGATATATTGCCATGCAACTTAGCACCGTTCCGTTTACTATGACACGCTCCATTATTGTCCTATTGCCTCGCATGATCATGTAGTTGACATCGTATTTGTGGCAAAGCCACCGTTCATAATTCTTGCATACATGTCACTCTTGATTCATTGCATATCCCGGTACACCACGGCATTCACATAGAGTCAATTTTGTTCTAAGTATTGAGTTGTAATTGTTGAGTTGTAAGTAAATAAAAGTGTGATGATCATCATTTTTAGAGCATTGTCCCAAGTGAGGAAAGGATGATGGAGACTATGATTCCCCCATAAGTCGGGATGAGACTCCAGACTAAGTAAAAAAAAGAGGCCATAAAAAAAAGAGAAAAGGCCCAAATAAAAAAATGAGAGAAAAAGAGAGAAGGGACAATGTTACTATCCTTTTACCACACTTGTGATTCAAAGTAGCACCATGATCTTCATGATGGAGAGTCTCCTATGATATCACTTTCATATACTAGTGAGAATTTTTCATTATAGAACTTGGCTTGTATATTCCAATGATGGGCTTCCTCAAAGTGCCCTAGGTCTTCGTGAGCAAGCGAGTTGGATGCACACCCACTTAGTTTCTTTTGTTGAGCTTTCATATACTTGTAGCTCTAGTGCATCCGTTGCATGGCAATCCCTACTCACTCACATTGATATCTATTAATGGGCATCTCCATAGCCCGTTGATACGCCTAGTTGACGTGAGATTATCTTCTCCTTCTTTTTTTCTTCTCCACAACCACCATTCTATCCCACATATAGTGCTATGTCCATGGCTCACGCTCATGTATTGCATGAAGATTGAAAAAGTTTGAGAACACCAAAAGTACGAAACAATTGCTTGGCTTGTCATCGGGGTTGTGCATGATTTAAATACTTTGTGTGGTGAAGATAGAGCATAGCCAGACTATATGATTTTGTAGGGATAACTTTCTTTGGCCATGTTATTTTGAGAAGACATAATTGCTTAGTTAGTATGCTTGAAGTATTATTATTTTTATGTCAATATTAAACTTTTGTCTTGAATCTTTCGAATCTGAATATTCATACCACAAATAAGAGAATTACATTGAAAATTATGCCAAGTAAAATTCCGCATCAAAAATTCTGTTTGTATCATTTACCTACTCGAGGACGAGCAGGAATTAAGCTTGGGGATGCTTGATACGTCTCCAACGTATCTATAATTTTTGATTGCTTCATGCTATATAATATTATGTTTTGGATGTTTAACGGGATTTATTACACACTTTTATATCATTTTTGGGACTAACCTATTAACCTGAGGCCCAGCCCAGAATTGCTTTTTTTCGCCTATTTCAGTGATTCGCAGAAAAAGGATATCAAACGGAGTCCAAACGGAATGAAACCGTCGGGAACATGATTTTCGGAACGAACGTGATCCAGAGGACTTGGACCCTACGTCAAGAAAGCAACCAGGAGGGCACGAGGTAGGGGGCCGTATACCCCCCTGGGCGCGCCCTCCACCCTCGTGGGGCCCACGTTGCTCCACCGACGTACTTCTTCCTCCAATATATACCTACATACCCCCAAACCAACAGAGGCATCCACGAAAACCTAATTCCACCGCCGTAACCTTCTGTACCCGTGAGATCCCATCTTGGGGCCTTTTCCGGCGTCCTGCCGGAGGGGGCATTGATCACGAAGGGCTTCTACATCAACACCATAGCCTCTCCGATGATGTGTGAGTAGTTTACCTCAGACCTTCGGGTCCATAGTTATTAGCTAGATGGCTTCTTCTCTCTCTTTGGATCTCAATACAAAGTTCTCCACGATTCTCGTGGAGATCTATTCGATGTAATCTTCTTTTGTGGTGTGTTTGTTGAAACCGATGAATTGTGGGTTTATGATCAAGTTTATCTATGAACAATATTTGAATCTCCTCTGAATTCTTTTATGTATGATTGGTTATCTTTGCAAGTCTCTTTGAATTATCAGTTTTGTTTGGCCTACTAGATTGATCTTTCTTGCAATGGGAGAAGTGCTTAGCTTTGGGTTCAATCTTGCGGTGTCCTTTCCCAGTGACAGTAGGGGCAGCAAGGCATGTATTGTATTGTTGCCATCGAGGATAACAAGATGGGGTTTATATCATATTGCATGAGTTTATCCCTCTACATCGTGTCATCTTACTTAAAGCGTTACTCTGTTCTTTTGAACTTAATACTCTAGATGCATGTTGGATAGCGGTCGATGTGTGGAATAATAGTAGTAGATGCAGGCAGGAGTCAGTCTACTTGTCTCGGACGTGATGCCTATATACATGATCATACCTAGATATTCTCATAACTATGCTCAATTCTATCAATTGCTCAACAGTAATTTTTCACCCACCATAATACTTATGCTCTTGAGAGAAGCCACTAGTGAAACCTATATATGGCCCCCGGGTCTATTTTCCATCATATAAATCTTCCAACACTTAGCTATTTTTATTACCTTTTATTTTACTTTGCATATTTATCATAAAAATACCAAAAATACTTATCATATCTATCAGAACTCACTCTCGTAAGTGACCGTTGAGGGATTGACAACCCCTTTATCCCGTTGGTTGCAAGGTTCTTTTTTGTTTGCTTAGGTGCGAGGGACTCGTGCGTGGTCTCCTACTGGATTGATGCCTTGGTTCTCAAAAACTGAGGGAAATACTTACGCTACGTTACTGCATCACCCTTTCCTCTTCAAGGGAAAACCAACTGTCAGGACCCCGATTCTAAGTCACACCGATCTAGCCTGTAACACCTCATATCACTTTGCGGCCACACGCACGGTACTCCCACGGGTGTCGCCTTACCATGGCCCGGGACCGTTTGCGCCTTTTGGCTCACGTATATGACAATGTCGCTAGCATCCATATGACAGAGAACCCGGGCCGACATGGCTAGTCGTGAACCCAAAGCGGCACTAACGTATGGGGACAGGCATACATGAATCAACATCGAACGTGTCGGTCAGCAGCGTGTGAATCCAGGCTGTAGCACTGGGCTAACAGGACTCCGGGAACCCGGGCTGTAGCAGGCTAGGCAGGACTCTGGATGTCACCGCGTGACATTTCCCCGAAGGGACAGACACAAGAACGATGTGAAACACATGCCGGCCATTCAAGTGTCCAGAGCAGTAGTGCTGGGCTAGCAGGACTCCGGTGAACCGGGCTGTAGCGGACTACTATGGCTCAAGGAGGCACTAGACTACATTTCCCCATAAGAGAGGCTGCCAAGGATAAACAACTAGATTGTCGGATCCCACACATACCAAGCATTTCAATCATACACACAATATGCTCGATATGTGTAAATACAACATGGCATCACAACAAAACTCTACAACTCAAAGTACTTCATTTAAAGGGCTCCGGAGAGCCTTACATAACATGTTCATACAGATAGGGGTCACATGACCCGACACTCAAGTCATACAATCATACAAGCACATGCGGAAGCAAACTTGTCTGGGTACAGACACTAGAAAGAAAGAAGGCTTGACGAAGCCTGTCTATCTACGTAGGCCCTTCACAAGCTTAGATCACCACCTGGGTGGCAAGTCACTCGTCATCGTCGAGTTCTACATAGAACCCGTCGGAAGGGGCCGTGTTGTCGTCTGAAAACAGTAATTGAAGCAACATGAGTACAAAGGTACTCAGCAAGTCTTACAACAGATCCTACTATACATGTACATTCTCAAGAAGGTAGTGGAGTTATTGCAGCAAGCCAGCTTTGACTCTTGGCTAAGCTATCCTACGAGACACCACTTGTAAAATAGTTTTCGCACACGAGTCCACTAATCACCATCTCAATACTCCGCCGTGGATCCTCCCTCGTCATCCCACGAGAGAGCCATCCGCGGTACTCACACTTATCTTGAGGCTTTTAGTAGTATCCTTTTACTTGTCTATGAACTTCATAAGCGACCAAGTAGTCCTTTACCGCGGACGCGGCTATTCGAATAGTCTTATACCCTGCGGGGGTGTACTTCGTCACACACGCTCTCACCACTTACCGTCGTTACACGACGTGTACTCGGCAACCTTCAAGCGGAAGCCCAACGTGGGTGTCGGCCACAGCCTACCTAAACACTCGAGTCTCTAGTCCAGGTTTATCGCCTATTCAGGTTCCATCCGCAGGGAGTCCGGCCGAGGTTTCCACATACGGCCCCGAACGATGTGTGCAGGGTTCCCGAGACACCAAACGGGCGACTCGGTACACCGGGCCACGAGCCTACCGCATCACAGCCCACCCCTCGGTCAGCGCTGTCCACGGCCACCAGCTTACTACAAACACCAGAAACTACGTGCAACTCCTGGACAGAGGACAAGGGTGATTAAGAAGCCGAGGGGGTCCATTGATTTTGGGCCCAATGCGTGGTAGTAGCTGAATCTTAAATCATGCATACAGATCTCCGTTCTTAGGGACGGTCTCAATGAAACAACCCACCATGTACTCCTACATGGCCTCTCATCGATACCTTTACCAAAACGTATTCAACACCTCACTCTCATTACCGACACATGCTTTCACTCTAGTTCATCACCCTGATGAGCCAGACCTGACACGACTCTAAGCGTAGCAAGCATAGCATTGTAGGAACACAACATGGCTCAAGCAACTCCTACACATGCTAGTGGGTTTCATCTAGTTACTGTGGCAATGACAGGTCATGCAAAAGAAAGTGGGTTCAACTACCGCAACACACAGCAGTTTGAATTGCGTTGTCTTAATGCAGTAAATGAGAGCAGAAGCGAGAAGATGGGTTTGCATCGAAATGATCAATGGGTTGCTTGCCTGACGGAGTGGTGGTGGAATACTGCCCTTCAGTTGGATACTCGTGAATATCCTCGGAGGCAGAACCTACCACGGAGAACACATCGAAGCACAATCAACACCAAGCAAAGTGCAACAATATGATGCATGCATTAGACATGGCAAAATGGATGTATTGGGCTAATGCAACTAAGACCAGATGGGTTTGGACTATTTTGAATCAAAGATTCAAATTCCAAGTTCATAAATGGCCCTTATTAGTGCTTTATCTTGTTCTGCATTAAACAGCAGGTTAATTTGCTTAAACATGCATGAAGCCAGTACAGATGGATAGAATGGATTTTTCTGATCATTTTTCATATATAAATCTTTCCATTCTGAGCTATAGATTATTTTCTATGATTTTTTGAAGTTTGTGATATTTTCTGGAATTTCCTGTATAGAAATAATTCCAGTAATTAAATTACTTATTGCGTCAGCAGTGTGTCATGATGACGTCAGCGGTCAACGGGGCAGTCCAGGTCAAACCTGACGTGTGGGTCCCCTGTGTCAGTGTCACTGTTAGTTAGCTAAACTAATTAGAATTAATTTAACTCTAACTCAGGTTAATTAGCAGGCGGGCCCCACTGTCAGTGACTCTGGGGAGTCAAACCCGTGGTCAAACCACGCTGACTCGCCGGTGTCTAGCCGCCGGCAACGTCCAGACGTGGCGGAGGCTGCGGGATTCCTCCTCCGGCGACCAAAGGGGTGGCGGAGGGCACCTACGCGTAGCTGGGAGCAACCCGCGTTGATTGGTGGTGGAGGTGAAGCTCGGGGTCGCCGGAAATGACGCCGGCGACGAGCTGTGCGGCTGTCGGGGTACGGGTGAGGTCGGTCCCATTGTTGTGGTGCTCTTGGAGGCTTAAGGCCAGGTCCTACGTGGCCTACGAGATGAGGTGAACTCGTTGGGCATGGTGGCGTGCCCGTTGGGTGGCCGGAGCATCGTCGGCGACGAGCTCGGCGGCGGCGCGTGCGGTGCTGCTTGTTGCGGTCGAGGCAGAGGGCGGCAGCAAGAATGAGAGGAAGGGGAAGGGGCACAAGCTCACGGCAAAGGCGATGAGCTAGGCGGCGCTGTCGGGGACGAACTGCTGCGGTGGTGACGGCGAAGGGGATCTTCGGCGGTGGGCGGTGAAGGCGAGGTCGGAGCAGTGGCTTCGGGCAAGCGAGCGCTCGGGGCCCGACCTGCTCGAAGGAGAAGGCGACGGCGGAGCTGCTGGACACGGTCAAGTGACGCGGAGACGGCGGTGGCTACGGCTACGTCGGCGAGGTGGTAGCGGCTGCGTCGGCCATGGTGGAGGGAGGCGAGGGAGAGGTGCAGGGGACGAATGGAGGTGTCCAGGGGCTCGGGGGCGCGACGTGGAGGTCGTCGAGCTCGTCCACGGGCGAAGCGGCAAGCAGGTGGCACCGTGGTGAGCTCGCGCACGTCGGCGTCACCTCTCTGCCTGCTCTGGCGGGAGGAAGCAGCTGACTGGCGCGGGCCAGCACAGTGCTGGGCCGGCCAGTGGGGTGCCAGGTAAGATTCTCTCTCTGCTTTCTGTTTTTCTTTTTATTTGTTTCTGTTCTGTGTTTTGAAATAGTAGAAATACTATTCCATTTGGAAAAACCTGAAAATATTCAGAGGCACATTTGAAAATATTCTCAACAGCCTAAAAATACCTTCAAGATTATTTGGGCATTTTAAAATATTTATAGGATTTAAATTGCCCAAATGCAAATACTTATGGCTTGGTGCAAAAATCCAGAATAGCCTCCAAAAATATGAAACCATTTTTGGCAGAGGGTTTAGCCAGGACAAAAGATGGTGAACATTTATGAAGGGCATTTCAGGTTCATTGAAAATAATTTTACTAAACCCTAGTTGTTTTCAGAGGGGGTGCTGGGGTTTCTGTCATCCCCATTTCAAGTTTCTGCGAAAAGTAGACATGATGCAACACTCTAATGCATGAACTACCTAGGATGTGACAACTCACCCCCACTCAAAAGAATCCCGTCCCGAGATTTAGGATCCGTTGGGAAGAAGGTGGGGTACTCAAGTCGAAGACGATCCTCCCTTTGCCAAGTAGCTTCTTTCTCGGAATGGTGTGACCATTGAACCTTGAGAAACTTGATGTTTTGGCGTCGAGTGGTACGCTCGGCTTGATCAAGGATTCGAACGGGATATTCCCGATATGTGAGATTATCTTGGAGATCAAGCGTTTCGTGGTCCACTCCATGGATAGGATCCGAGAAGCAACGCCTCAGTTGAGAAACGTGGAAGACGTCATGAACCTTGGAAAGATGCGGAGGTAGTTCCAGTTGGTAGGCAACTTGTAACACCCCAAAATTTTGACCTTGTTTTATTAATTAAAATTTTGCCAGGAAATTAAATTTTATTTTTCTGGATTTCTCTTTTGATTTCAGAACCCCTCTTCTCTTTAATATTGTGGGTTTTTACCTCAAGTGGAAACTTTCCAAAAGTATTATTGGACTTGTATGCTCTCTCAATAAAACAATTCTTTATCAGTGGATTTATTTGCATAATTGTTTTTCCTGAGCTTTATTCTTTTAAAATGATTTTTCATAAATTTGGAGCCTCTGTTGCACTGCAACCATTTGATTAATGCATTTAAAATTTTCACCAAAAATTTGGGGATGTCATGTGATGTTTCCACATCACTTTTATGCAAAAACATCTTTTGGCCATTGGAGATTTTGAGCTCTACATCAACTTTTCAAATCTGGTCCAGTAGGTATTTTTGCACTACAACCTATTTAAATATTCTTTTAAAAATTCTTCCAAGTGTTTGGAGATGTCAGTAGATGCACATAATTCAACTTCATGCAAAAACCCAGTGATGTTATTTGAAAAATTTGAGTGAATCAACCTCATTTTCATTCTGGTCCAGTTTGGTGATTTGTACTGCAACCATATTTTATCTTGCTCTTGTTGCCTTGGGATTTATCCTTCTTATTGACCACTCTACCAAACCCTTAAGTCCAGGAGATTGGACCCATTGGAGTATTTTTAGTCCATGCAATTATAGCCTTTAGTTTCTGCCCAAAATTGGCTTTCTCAAAAACTTGCACTAACAAGTTTCTGTTTTTGCCAAACTAACCTTACCACCTTCATTAGCTCCTAAAGAGACTAGGATCTGGAGTTTTTGGCCACTCCAAGAGTTGCCTAGATGCCCATGACATTCTGTCAAACACCTTGGGTGCAGGAACAGTTTTGGCATGTTTTCTAGTTTGCATATTGAACTTGATCCCCTGACCTAACCACCATGTCCATTAACACCCTTGCTAGCTCTAACCTAGTCCTGTTAATTGCCAGCCTCGCTCTAGCATTCTAGGCTGCCCTGGCATTATGTCGAGCATGTCCCGTGCGTGCTCTGGGCGCGCCCAGAGTGCACGTTTTGCACGTGCGGGCGCCCGAGCCGCCGCGTTGCACGGCCGCCTCCCCGCGCCCGCTCTGGCCTCTCCCCACTCGCAGCCAGCACACCCGCCCCTTCCCTCGTCGCAGAGCCGCCCCTGGCGCCCTACAGCACCGCCGTCAGGTCGGCCACGGCGGCTAGCGGCCGGCCACAGTGGGCTCCTGCCATGGACGGCGCCGCCCGAGCCGCAGCAGCGCGCCAGCTGCCCCCTGTACAGTCCGAGCCTATCCTCAAGCCCGTCCGCTAGTGCTCGTCGCCGCCACGTTGCCCTGACCACTACAGAACAGCGACTCGCCGTCGTTCTTAGCCACCACCGTGGAACCAGCCTCGTTGCGCTATAAAAGGAGGCCCCCGAGCTCCTCCGAGCACTCAGGCGACCCCAGGCCACCCCCATAGCACGCCCTCAGCCAACAATCGGTGGTTGGTAGCAGTCTTCCTCGACTCCGGCCGGTTTGGCCGCCGCCGCCTCCCGGTGCCATTCGTCGCAACCAGACCCTCCCCCACCCATCCAACGCCACCGTCCGACTCCCCTTGACTGTGCGGAGTCGCCCAGTCTCTAAGCTTCGATCGGGAGCCACCACAGCCCAAATCCCCAATCGTGCCCGAAGCCTCCTCCGCCGCGAAGCTCACCGCCGACGATCCCCTCCATCCCCGGGGCCCTTCCGACTACCGGAAGGATCATCCTGGAGCGGCAGATCCTTCCCCACCCTCGGATGGCTCCTAGGGGCCGTCGTTCGCCGGCGTCGATCGCCGGAGTCCCCGCCTCTGCTCGGACAGAGGAGGAAGAGGGCGGGGACTAGTCAAACCTGACCAGTGGGCCTGCTGGACCCACTCTCAGTGACCCAGCCCCGCCACCACGTGTTTAAGTGGTCGCGTAGACCCATGTAGTACGTCTCCTCTGCTTCGAAAGCGTATATTCCCCCGAAACATTTTCTTTTTCTGGTTTTATTAAAAACAGAACTTTGACTGGCTATATCTTTTAAAATAAAACTCCAAATGAGTTGATTCTTTTTCCTACCTCTCTCAAATTTCATCTAGTTTATTTTAGGATTTATTTCAAAAATATTTAGGACAACTTTTTGTACTGTTTTTGAAATATATATTATTTGAATATTTTTAAAATAGGAAATGGAGAGAGAAGAAAACTTTCGAAAAAGTTTTGGAATGCACACTTCCTGTCCACAACCTGAAGGCAAGCATTCTGAACTCTGGCATAATATTTTTGTGTGTTGTTGATACGGTTACAACACCACCTTGACTTGGAGCATACGTTGTTTTATGTGACGATAAAATCATACGCATGGGTGCATAATGGAGATGCTTTGCTGTTAGAAATGGAGATGCTGGTGATGGTACTCATCCTCGTAAGCTTCTCATGCATACCAGAAGGAAGCCGGGAGAGTCGCGGTCTTGGGTAGACACGAGCTTGTCCCTAGTTCCTCGTTGAGACGAGTATGTCCGGTATGGCATGGTGAGGCTTGATGAGTGGTGAGTTTATCTGTTAATGGAAATATTTTTGGTTATGCTAATCATACGGAGAATACTTGAACCTCCTAGTCAGCCGTAGATCGAGTCTTGTTCCAGTGACCCCCATACTTGCTTCGTACTACCACTTGTCCCTGCCATAAGTAGGGTACAGTTCAGTAAGTTGTCAACCCCTTTCTAGCACACACCGTACAGAGAGGTCGTGATGAGGGTCCCATGGCCATGGATTAAAGCCAGTCATCCGGTTAGGGGGCATGGGTGTTTCGGTTGTAGCCGAAGGGGTAGCTTCCCTAGTTTGCGCGCGGTATAAATTTTGTGATCCCATGCTACGTCGAGGTTGTAGCCTCCCCACTTAGAGTTTTGCTTGACAGGTGTCGTGGGTGATTCCAGACACCGGTAAGTTAAGCTGGTGTGTGCAGGTCAGGCGTGTTTTCAATTAAAAGACCATAGACGGCATTAGTCCCGATGGACTAAAGAAATCCGTTACCCGTGGGTAAAGAGCACACCCTCTGCAGAGATTATACATCTATTCGAATAGCCGTGTCCATGGTTAAGGACTACAGTCTGGGATGGGTCAAGTGTCGGTCTTAGTGTCGGTCTTCGGAGGAGAAAACTGTTAAACCAGAACTTGGATCATGACTTGTGACTTGTGATGATTATGATTATTATTATTATGGACTAACCATTTACATTATTTGAAATATTGAGTATCCCTGGGACGGTCCTACCTCCTGGATACTCACTGCAATTATTATAAGCCCTTTATGTGGTGTCGCTCAGACGCCCGACTGTGGCATGCTTGTTATTTTTATTATTTATAAGCCCTTTATGTGGTGTTGCTCAGACGCCCGACTGTGGCATGCTTGTTATTTTTATTATTTATAAGCCCTTTATGTGGTGTCGCATAGACGCCCGACTGTGGCATGCTTGTTATTTTTATTGTCTATAAGCCCTTTATGTGGTGTCGCTCAGACGCCCGACTGCGGCATGATTTATCTTATTCGAGGCGTCGCTTCAGACACTCGATCGGTGCATTCTATTTCTACTCCCGTATTGCATATTCATATTTTACCCGCATGCGTACATCATGGACTTCGTTTATTTCATGACAGACGTTATGATCATAGAATATTTCGGAGCATGATTATCCCTTATTATATTATACCCGTGTTCAAAATGTTTGCGAGTACATTCAAAAGTACTCACTGGCTTGTCCCTGGCTATTGCCTTGGCCAGATTTCTCGCATGGAGATAAGCATTGCGATGACAGCCCCGGAACCTACGCAATGATGATAGCAGCCTCGCGAAGATAGGAGTTATCCTGGTCAGCTGTTCTTGTGGGAAATGGAGTCCCATAGACGCAAATGAACCACAAACCGCTTCCGCCATCAACCACTAGAAACCAAGTGTTGTACTCATAGGCCACAATGGTCTTGTACTACATATTTTGTACTTTGCTTGGAATTTCTGTATCAAGTTGGTGCCTCATCAGCTAACAGTAATCCTGGGGCTGGTGAGCACAAGGGCCATTTTCTGGAAAATTAATATCCCGAAAAACCGGTCCTGACAAACTTGGTATCAGAGCCAGGCTGACCATTGGCTAATCCTATCTTAACCAGGTCAATAAACCTAGGTTAACCAACCCACCAGACCTTAACCCAACCCCCTGGCCAAGCTTCTCGTGTAAGACAGCCACACAGTGACCCCGACGCTTTTGGGAGTCGGTGCCCAACCTATCAGCCTAGCCCGTCGATCACGCGCCCGTGACCGGCACCTAACATGTCTCATTCGCAAGCGTGCGAAGGAAGACTCCGTCTCCTTTTTCTATAAAAAGGGCACGCTAGCCTCAACCCAGCACAACACCGCCTCTACCCCCAAACCAAGCCATAATGCCTGGACCCATTGTTCACAATGAGACCATAGCCACAAACCTTGGAGGTTTTGTGACCGTGCTCGCAAACCTCACCCGCCGTGCATATGCATTAGAAGAGCCCCCAGAATATGTTGTGTACCAAGGACTCATGAACGGTGAGAGCCGTCAGTTCTGGGCCACTGTACACATCTATGGTAGGGGTGTATCACCAGAACGCCCCTACAGGTTCACTGGAAGGACCACTTCCTTTGAGCCACAAGCCATCCAACTGGCAGCTCGAGAAGCTATAGTTCAACTCCGGCACTTGTCGCCCAGAGTTAACTGTCGCTCGTTCCACTACTACCCCAACCGTGACGGGTATGGTAGGCCGCCCCAGGTTGCCAACGGAGATCACGTGACGGATCCTGCATTGTTGCATCTGGTGCGCTATTTAATTGCACTAGAGGAACTGTTCGATCAAATCGCCCTTGATCTGATCGCAGCTCGTGGAGAACTGGTTCGCCGAGCCCCGGCGAGAGGAGAAGTGGAGCCCAACGCCGACAACCCAGTCGTGCTGTTCGGACACCCGATCGAGCCCTTGAGGTCTGCCCCAGCCGTCGACCAAAATACTTTGGTGTCCCCAGAAGTGCTTCGTCGCCTTTTGGGAACACACTCCAACGGGGTTGTGGCCAACAACCCCCGCGACGGTCATCATCGCTACCCCGACCCTGCAGCCCCTCAACCTCATCCGGCTAATCCTGACGGTGAAACCTGTGGAGAAGCTTCAACGTCCACTAGACAAACCCGCTTAGATATTAACGAAGTAGACTAAGTCAGTCGAGTAGTAACGAGCCTTAGTACTTCTCCGCCTTGTAATTGTGTGATCCTGTACCACCATTTTTTAATGCTGTCTGCTCGTGCGCCCTATTTTGGAATAGTAGCCAGGCATAAGTACGTTAGTATACAGTTACATTTTTTAATTCCGGGCGCAGCTACCAAAACCAACCCCGAGGACACCCACAGTATGCGTCACATTTATGAGATATGAGTATCTGTGGCTTTGACCCCGACCCATAGAACAGAACCAGTTACCCTTCGCCACGGTAGATAACCCAGCCCCAATGCTATATAAAAAGGCCACCCCGTGACCGTGCCAAGCATCCCTCCCCTTGTGCGCAACACTCACAGCCATTTCTTTGCCATGCCGACCCCCAGTATTTATCTGAGAACTCCAGACGCAACCCCGGGTAGTTTTGTTAAATTATTGTGGGACTTTACCTGCAGTACCATGAGTGCCATCCATCCACCCCAGTACGAGTTGCTCAAATCGAGGATCACCCCATCCTCCTCGAAATATTGGGCAGTGGTGCACATTCCTCCCGCAAACCCAAACCAAGACCCAATGGAAGTCTCCTTCGTGGGGAAATCCATGCCGACTCCGCATATGGCCATAGAAGCTGCTGCGTACGAAGCGCTCGCTCGTCTTTGATTCGCGGTACCGTATGCCAGCGAACGAGGATATTATTATTTTCCGAGTCGTGCAGCACCCGGAGAAGTAGCATCTTTTCCCGGTGGGCGAATTGAGAGAGATCCAATACTGGCCAACCTTGTCCAGTATGTCATCGCTCAAGAACGTTTGACCCAGCGAGTTATGGGTTATCTCCAGAGCCTCGCTGACTTAAATCCTCAGATCGCCATCGGCAGACCACTGAGGCCCGACCAGGAGAGACGCGTTCATCGACTGGTCAGCCCGCTTCCCCCGATAGAAGAAGAGTGCGCCCCAGTACCAGAGACGTTCTTTCGGGACCCTATCCATATGCCGTTTTCTTTGTAAACGTCATAGCTTTGTTTATTTGTGTGTTGCAGCTTAGGATTGTACCCCAAGTTTGTGCTATGAGCAAACTCTTGGTTTCAACTAGTGGGAGTATTTTTTTTAAAACAACCCTTAGCAAATCTCGAGGACGAGATTTTTCTTAAGGGGGGTAGTGTTGTAACACACCAAAATTTTGACCTTGTTTTATTAATTAAAATTTTGCCAGGAAATTAAATTTTTATTTTTCTGGATTTCTCTTTTGATTTCAGAACCCCTCTTCTCTTTAATATTGTGGGTTTTTACCTCAAGTAGAAACTTTCCAAAAGTATTATTGGACTTGTATGCTCTCTCAATAAAACAATTCTTTATCAGTGGATTTATTTGCATAATGGTTTTTCCTGAGCTTTATTCTTTTAAAATGATTTTTCATAAATTTGGAGCCTCTGTTGCACTGCAACCATTTGATTAATGCATTTAAAATTTTCACCAAAAATTTGGGGATGTCATGTGATGTTTCCACATCACTTTTATGCAAAAACATCTTTTGGCCATTGGAGATTTTGAGCTCTACATCAACTTTTCAAATCTGGTCCAGTAGGTATTTTTGCACTACAACCTATTTAAATATTCTTTTAAAAATTCTTCCAAGTGTTTGGAGATGTCAGTAGATGCACATAATTCAACTTCATGCAAAAACCCAGTGATGTTCTTTGAAAAATTTGAGTGAATCAACCTCATTTTCATTCTGGTCCAGTTTGGTGATTTGTACTGCAACCATATTTTATCTTGCTCTTGTTGCCTTGGGATTTATCCTTCTTATTGACCACTCTACCAAACCCTTAAGTCCAGGAGATTGGACCCATTGGAGTATTTTTAGTCCATGCAATTATAGCCTTTAGTTTCTGCCCAAAATTGGCTTTCTCAAAAACTTGCACTAACAAGTTTCTGTTTTTGCCAAACTAACCTTACCACCTACTTTAGCTCCTAAAGAGACTAGGATCTGGAGTTTTTGGCCACTCCAAGAGTTGCCTAGATGCCCATGACATTCTGTCAAACACCTTGTGTGCAGGAACAGTTTTGGCATGTTTTCTAGTTTGCATATTGAACTTGATCCCCTGACCTAACCACCATGTCCATTAACACCCTTGCTAGCTCTAACCTAGTCCTGTTAATTGCCAGCCTCGCTCTAGCACTCTAGGCTGCCCTGGCATTATGTCGAGCATGTCCTGTGCGTGCTCTGGGCGCGGGTAGAGCGCACGTTCTGCACATGCGGGCGCCCAAGCCGCCGCGTCGCACGGCCGCCTCCCCGCACCCGCTCTGGCCTCTCCCCACTCGCAGCCAGCACGCCTGCCCCCTCCCTCGTCGCAGAGCCGCCCCTGGCGCCCTACAGCACCGCCGTCAGGTCGGCCACGGCGGCTAGCGGCCGGCCACAGTGGGTCCTGCCATGGACGGCGCCGCCCGAGCCGCAGCAGCGCGCCAGCTGCCCCCTGTACAGTCCGAGCCTATCCTCAAGCCCGTCCGCTAGTGCTCGTCGCTGCCACGTCGCCCTGACCACTACAGAACGGCGACTCGCCATCGTTCTTATCCACCACCGAGGAACCAGCCTCGTTGCACTATAAAAGGAGGCCCCCGAGCTCCTCCGAGCACTCAGGCGACCCCAGGCCACCCCCATAGCACTCCCTCAGCCAGCAATCGGCGGTTGGTAGCAGTCTTCCTCGACTCCGGCCGGTTTGGCCGCCACCGCCTCCCTGTGCCATTCGTCGCAACCAGACCCTCCCCCACCCATCCAACGCCACCGTTCGACTCCCCTTGACTGTGCGGAGTCGCCCAGCCTCTAAGCTTCGATCGGGAGCCACCACAGCCCAAATCCCCAATCGTGCCCGAAGCATCCTCCGCCGCGAAGCTCGCCGCCGACGATCCCCTCCGTCCCCGAGGCCCTTTCGACTACCGGAAGGATCATCCTGGAGCGGCAGATCCTTCCCCACCCTCGGATGGCTCCTAGGGGCCGTCGTTCGCCGGCGTCGATCGCCGGAGTCCCCGCCTTGGCTCAGACAGAGGAGGAAGAGGGCGGGGGACTAGTAAAACCTGACCAGTGGGCCCGCTGGACCCACTGTCAGTGACCCAGGCCCACCACCACGTGTTTAAGTGGTCGCGTAAACCCCTGTAGTACGTCTCCTCTGCTTCGAAAGCGTATATTCCCCCGAAACGTTTTCTTTTTCTGGTTTTATAAAAAACAGAACTTTGACTGGCTATATCTTTTAAAATAAAACTCCAAATGAGTTGATTCTTTTTCCTACCGCTCTCAAATTTCATCTAGTTTATTTTAAGATTTATTTCAAAAATATTTAGGACAACTTTTTGTACTGTTCTTGAAATATATATTATTTGAGTATTTTTCAAAATAGGAAATGGAGAGAGAAGAAAACTTTCAAAAAAGTTTTGGAATGCACACTTCCTGTCCACAACCTGAAGGCAAGCATTCTGAACTCTGGCATAATATTTTTGTGTGTTGTTGATACGGTTACAACACCACCTTGACTTGGAGCATATGTTGTTTTATGTGACGAAAAAATCATACGCATGGGTGCATAATGGAGATGCTTTGCTGTTAGAAATGGATATGCTGGTGATGGTAATCATCCTCGTAAGCTTCTCATGCATACCGGAAGGAAGCCGGGAAAGTCGCGGTCTTGGGTAGACACGAGCTTGTCCCTAGTTCCTCGTTGAGACGAGTATGTCCGGTATGGCATGGTGAGGCTTGATGAGTGGTGAGTTTATCTGTTAATGGAAACATTTTTGGTTATGCTAATCATGCGGAAAATACTTGAACCTCCTAGTCGGCCGTAGATCGAGTCTTGTTCCAGTAACCCCCATACTTGCTTCGTACTACCACTTGTCCCTGCCATAGGTAGGGTACGGTTCAGTAAGTTGTCAACCCCTTTCTAGCACACACCGTACAGAGAGGCCGTGATGAGGGTCCAATGGCCATGGATTAAAGCCAGTCATCCGGTCAGGGGGCATGGGTGTTTCCGTTGTAGCCGAAGGGGTAGCTTCCCTAGTTTGCGCGCGGTATAAATTTTGTGATCCCATGCTACGTCGAGGTTGTAGCCTCCCCACTTAGAGTTTTGCTTGACAGGTGTCGTGGGTGATTCCAGACACCGGTAAGTTAAGCTGGTGTGTGCAGGTCAGGCGTGTTCTCAATTAAAAGACCATAGACGGAATTAGTCCCGATGGACTAAAGAAATCCGTTACCTGTGGGTAAAGAGCACACCCTCTGCAGAGATTATACATCTATTCGAATAGCCGTTTCCATGGTTAAGGACTACAGTCTGGGATGGGTCAAGTGTTGGTCTTAGTGTCGGTCTTCGGAGGAGAAAACTGTTAAACCAGAACTTGGATCATGACTTGTGACTTGTGATGATTATGATTATTATTATTATGGACTAACCATTTACCTTATTTGAAATATTGAGTATCCCTGGGACAGTCCTACCTCCTGGATACTCACTGCAATTATTATAAGCCCTTTATGTGGTGTCGCTCAGACGCCCGACTGTGGCATGCTTGTTATTTTTATTATTTATAAGCCCTTTATGTGGTGTCGCTCAGACGCCCGACTGTGGCATGCTTGTTATTTTTATTATTTATAAGCCCTTTATGTGGTGTCGCATAGACGCCCGACTATGGCATGCTTGTTATTTTTATTGTCTATAAGCCCTTTATGTGGTGTCACTCAGACGCCCGACTGCCGCATGATTTATCTTATTCGAGGCGTCGCTTCAGACACTCGATCGGTGCATTCTATTTCTACTCCTGTATTGCATATTCATATTTTACCCGCATGCGTACATCATGGACTTCGTTTATTTCGTGACAGACGTTATGATCATAGAATATTTCGGAGCATGATTATCCCTTATTATATTATACCCGTGTTCAAAATGTTTGCGAGTACATTCAAAAGTACTCACTGGCTTGTCCCTGGCTATTGTCTTGGCCAGATTTCTCGCATGGAGATAAGCATTGCGATGACAGCCCCGGAACCTACGCAATGATGATAGCAGCCTCGCGAAGATAGGAGTTATCCTGGTCAGCTGTTCTTGTGGGAAATGGAGTCCCATAGACGCAGATGAACCACAAACCGCTTCCGCCATCAACCACTAGAAACCAAGTGTTGTACTCATAGGCCACAATGGTCTTGTACTACATATTTTGTACTTTGCTTGGAATTTCTGTATCAAGTTGGTGCCTCATCAGCTAATAGTAATCCTGGGGCTGGTGAGCACAAGGGCCATTTTCTGGAAAATTAATATCCCGAAAAACCGGTCCTGACAAACTTGGTATCAGAGCCAGGTTGACCATTGGCTAATCCTATCTTAGCCAGGTCAATAAACCTAGGTTAACCAACCCACCAGACCTTAACCCAACCCCCGGCCAAGCTTCTCGTGTAAGATAGCCACACAGTGACCCCACCGCTTTTGGTAGTCGGTGCCCAACCTATCAGCCTAGCCTGTCGATCACGCGCCAGTGACCGGCACCTAACATGTCTCATTTGCAAGCGTGCGAAGGAAGACTCCGTCTCCTTTTTCTATAAAAAGGGCACGCTAGCCTCAACCCAGCACAGCACCGTCTCTACCCCCAAACCAAGCCATAATGCCTGGACCCATTGTTCACAATGAGACCACAGCCACCAACCTTGGAGGTTTTGTGACCGTGCTCGCAAACCTCACCCGCCGTGCATATGCATTAGAAGAGCCCCCAGAATATGTTGTGTACCAAGGACTCATGAACGGTGAGAGCCGTCAGTTCTGGGCCACTGTGCACATCTATGGTAGGGGTCTATCACCAGAACGCCCCTACAGGTTCACTGGAAGGACCACTTCCTTTGAGCCACAAGCCATCCAACTGGCAGCTCGAGAAGCTATAGTTCAACTCCGGCACTTGTCGCCACAGTTAACTGTCGCTCGTTCCACTACTACCCCAACCGTGACTGGTATGGTAGGCCGCCCCGGGTTGCCAACGGAGATCACGAGATGGATCCTGCATTGTTGCATCTGGTGCGCTATGTAAGTGCACTAGAGGAACTGTTCGATCAAATCTCCCTTGATCTGATCGCAGCTCGTGGAGAACTGGTTCGCCGAGCCCCGGCGAGAGGAGAAGTGGAGCCCGACGCCGACAACCCAATCGTGCTGTTCGGACACCCGATCGAGCCCTTGAGGTCTGCCCCAGCCGTCGACCAAAATACTTTGGTGTCCCCAGAAGTGCTTCGTTGCCTTTTGGGAACACACTCCAACGGGGTTGTGGCCAACAACCCCCGCGACGGTCATCATCGCTACCCCGACCCTGCAGCCCCTCAACCTCATCCGGCTAATCCCGACGGTGAAACCCGTGGAGAAGCTTCAACGTCCACTAGACAAACCCGCTTAGATATTAACGAAGTAGACTAAGTCGCTCGAGTAGTAACGAGCCTTAGTACTTCTACGCCTTGTAATTGTGTGATCCTGTACTACCATTTTTAAATGTTGTCTGCTCGTGCGCCCTATTTTGGAATAGTAGCCAGGCATAAGTACGTCAGTATACAATTACATTTTTTAATTCCGGGCGCAGCTACCAAAACCAACCCCGACGACACCCACAGTATGCGTCACATTTATGAGATATGAGTATCTGTGGCTTTGACCCCGACCCATAGAACAGAACCAGTTACCCTTCGCCACGGTAGATAACCCAGCCCCAATGCTATATAAAAAGGCCACCCCGTGACCGTGCCAAGCATCCCTCCCCTTGTGCGCAACACTCACAGCCATTTCTTTGCCATGCCGACCCCCAGTATTTATCTGAGAACTCCAGACGCAACCCCGGGTAGTTTTGTTAAATCATTGTGGGACTTTACCTGCAGTACCATGAGTGCCATCCATCCACCCCAGTACGAGTTGCTCAAATCGAGGATCACCCCATCCATCTCGAAATATTGGGCAGTGGTGCACATTCCTCCCGCAAACCCAAACCAAGACCCAACGGAAGTCTCCTTCGTGGGGAAATCCATGCCGACTCCGCATATGGCCATAGAAGCTGCTGCGTACGAAGCGCTCGCTCGTCTTCGATTCGCGGTACCCTATACCAGCGAACGAGGATATTATTATTTTCTGAGTCGTGCAGCACCCGGAGAAGTAGCATCTTTTCCCGGTGGGCGAATTGAGAGAGATCCAATACTGGCCAACCTTGTCCAGTATGTCATCACTCAAGAACGTTTGACCCAGCGAGTTATGGGTTATCTCCAGAGCCTCGCTGACTTAAATCCTCAGATCGCCATCGGCAGACCACTGAGGCCCGACCAGGAGAGACGCGTTCATCGACTGGTCAGCCCGCTTCCCCTGATAGAAGAAGAGTGCGCCCCAGTACCAGAGACGTTCTTTCGGGACCCTATCCATATGCCGTTTTCTTTGTAAACTTCATAGCTATGTTTATTTGTGTGTTGCAGCTGAGGATTGTACCCCAAGTTTGTGCTATGAGCAAACTCTTGGTTTCAACTAATGGGAGTTTAAAAAAAAGAACCCTTAGCAAATCTCGAGGACGAGATTTTTCTTAAGGGGGGTAGTGTTGTAACACCCCAAAATTTTGACCTTGTTTTATTAATTAAAATTTTGCCAGGAAATTAAATTTTTATTTTTCTGGATTTCTCTTTTGATTTCAGAACTCCTCTTCTCTTCAATATTGTGGGTTTTTACCTCAAGTGGAAACTTTCCAAAAGTATTATTGGACTTGTATGCTCTCTCAATAAAACAATTCTTTATCAGTGGATTTATTTGCATAATTGTTTTTCCTGAGCTTTATTCTTTTAAAATGATTTTTCATAAATTTGGAGCCTCTGTTGCACTGCAACCATTTGATTAATGCATTTAAAATTTTCACCAAAAATTTGGGGATGTCATGTGATGTTTCCACATCACTTTTATGCAAAAACATCTTTTGGCCATTGGAGATTTTGAGCTCTACATCAACTTTTCAAATCTGGTCCAGTAGGTATTTTTGCACTACAACCTATTTAAATATTCTTTTAAAAATTCTTCCAAGTGTTTGGAGATGTCAGTAGATGCACATAATTCAACTTCATGCAAAAACCCAGTGATATTCTTTGAAAAATTTGAGTGAATCAACCTCATTTTCATTCTGGTCCAGTTTGGTGATTTGTACTGCAACCATATTTTATCTTGCTCTTGTTGCCTTGGGATTTATCCTTCTTATTGACCACTCTACCAAACCCTTAAGTCCAGGAGATTGGACCCATTGGAGTATTTTTAGTCCATGCAATTATAGCCTTTAGTTTCTGCCCAAAATTGGCTTTCTCAAAAACTTGCACTAACAAGTTTCTGTTTTTGCCAAACTAACCTTACCACCTTCTTTAGCTCCTAAAGAGACTAGGATCTGGAGTTTTTGGCCACTCCAAGAGTTGCTTAGATGCCCATGACATTCTGTCAAACACCTTGTGTGCAGGAATAGTTTTGGCATGTTTTCTAGTTTGCATATTGAACTTGATCCCCTGACCTAACCACCATGTCCATTAACACCCTTGCTAGCTCTAACCTAGTCCTGTTAATTGCCAGCCTCGCTCTAGCATTCTAGGCTGCCCTGGCATTATGTCGAGCATGTCCCGTGCGTGCTCTGGGCGCGCCCAGAGCGCATGTTTTGCACGTGCTGGCGCCCGAGCCGCTGCGTCGTACGGCCGCCTCCCCGCGCCAGCTCTGGCCTCTCCCCACTCGCCGCCAGCACGCCCGCCCCCTCCCTCGTCGCAGAGCTGCCCCTGGCGCCCTACAGCACCGCCGTCAGGTCGGCCACGGCGGCTAGCGGCCGGCCACAGTGGGCTCCTGCCATGGACGGCGCTGCCCGAGCCGCAGCAGCGCGCCAGCTGCCCCCTGTACAGTCCGAGCCTATCCTCAAGCCCGTCCGCTAGTGCTCGTCGCCGCCACGTCGCCCTGACCACTACAGAACGGCGACTCGCCATCGTTCTTATCCACCACCGCAGAACCAGCCTCGTTGCGCTATAAAAGGAGGCCCCCGAGCTCCTCCGAGCACTCAGGCGACCCCAGGCCACCCCCATAGCACTCTCTCAGCCAGCAATCGGCGGTTGGTAGCAGTCTTCCTCGACTCCGGCCGGTTCGGCCGCCGCCGCCTCCCGGTGCCATTCGTCGCAACCAGACCCTCCCCCACCCATCGAACGCCATCGTCTAACTCCCCTTGACTGTGCGGAGTCGCCCAGCCTCTAAGCTTCGATCGGGAGCCACCACAGCGCAAATCCCCAATCTTGCCCGAAACCTCCGCCGCCGCGAAGCTCGCTGCCGACGATCCCCTCCGTCCCCGGGGCCCTTTCGACTACCAGAAGGATCATCCTGGAGCGGCAGATCCTTGCCCACCCTCGGATGGCTCCTAGGGGCCGTCGTTCGCTGGTGTCGATCGCCGGAGTCCCCGCCGCGGCTCGGACAGAGGAGGAAGAGGGCGGGGGACTAGTCAAACCTGACCTGTGGGCCCGCTGGACCCACTGTCAGTGACCCAGCCCCGCCACCACGTGTGTAAGTGGTCGCGTAAACCCCTGTAGTACGTCTCCTCTGCTTCGAAAGCGTATATTCCCCCGAAACGTTTTCTTTTTCTGGTTTTATTAAAAACAGAACTTTGACTGGCTATATCTTTTAAAATGAAACTCCAAATGAGTTGACTCTTTTTCCTACCTCTCTCAAATTTCATCTAGTTTATTTTAAGATTTATTTCAAAAATATTTAGGACAACTTTTTGTACTGTTTTTGAAATATATGTTATTTGAATATTTTCAAAATAGGAAATGGAGAGAGAAGAAAACTTTGGAAAAAGTTTTGGAATGCACACTTCCTCTCCACTACCTGAAGGCAAGCATTCTGAACTCTGGCATAATATTTTTGTGTGTTGTTGATACGGTTACAACACCACCTTGACTTGGAGCATATGTCGTTTTATGTGACGATAAAATCATATGCATGGGTGCATAATGGAGATGCTTTGCTGTTAGAAATGGATATGCTGGTGATGGTAATCGTCCTCGTAAGCTTCTCATGCATACCGGAAGGAAGCCGGGAAAGTCGCGGTCTTGGGTAGACACGAGCTTGTCCCTAGTTCCTCGTTGAGACGAGTATGTCCGGTATGGCATGGTGAGGCTTGATGAGTGGTGAGTTTATCTGTTAATGGAAATATTTTTGGTTATGCTAATCATACGGAGAATACTTGAACCTCCTAGTCAGCCGTAGATCGAGTCTTGTTCCAGTAACCCCCATACTTGCTTCGTACTACCACTTGTCCCTGCAATAGGTAGGGTACGGTTCAGTAAGTTGTCAACCCCTTTCTAGCACACACCGTACAGAGAGGCCGTGATGAGGGTCCCATGGCCATGGATTAAAGCCAGTCATCCGGTCAGGGGGCATGGGTGTTTCGGTTGTAGCCGAAGGCGTAGCTTCCCTAGTTTGCGCGCGGTATAAATTTTGTGATCCCATGCTACGTCGAGGTTGTAGCCTCCCCACTTAGAGTTTTGCTTGACAGGTGTCGTGGGTGATTCCAGACACCGGTAAGTTAAGCTGGTGTGTGCAGGTCAGGCGTGTTTTCAATTAAAAGACCGTAGACGGAATTAGTCCCGATGGACTAAAGAAATCCGTTACCCGTGGGTAAAGAGCACACCCTCTGCAGAGATTATACATCTATTCGAATAGCCGTGTCCATGGTTAAGGACTACAGTCTGGGATGGGTCAAGTGTCGTTCTTAGTGTCAGTCTTCGGAGGAGAAAACTGTTAAACCAGAACTTGGATCATGACTTGTGACTTGTGATGATTATGATTATTATTATTATGGACTAACCATTTACATTATTTGAAATATTGAGTATCCCTGGGACGGTCCTACCTCCTGGATACTCACTGCAATTATTATAAGCCCTTTATGTGGTGTCGCTCAGAGGCCCGACTGTGGCATGCTTGTTATTTTTATTATTTATAAGCCCTTTATGTGGTGTCGCTCAGACGCCCGACTGTGGCATGCTTGTTATTTTTATTATTTATAAGCCCTTTATGTGGTGTCGCATAGACGCCCGACTGTGGCATGCTTGTTATTTTTATTGTCTATAAGCCCTTTATGTGGTGTCGCTCAGACGCCCGACTGCGGCATGATTTATCTTATTCGAGGCGTCGCTTCAGACACTCGATCGGTGCATTCTATTTCTACTCCCGTATTGCATATTCATATTTTACTCGCATGCGTACATCATGGACTTCGTTTATTTCGTGACAGACGTGATGATCATAGAATATTTTGGAGCATGATTATCCCTTATTATATTATACATGTGTTCAAAATGTTTGCGAGTACATTCAAAAGTACTCACTGGCTTGTCCCTGGCTATTGTCTTGGCCAGATTTCTCGCATGGAGATAAGCATTGCGATGACAGCCCAGGAACCTACGCAATGATGATAGCAGCCTCGTGAAGATAGGAGTTATCCTGGTCAGCTGTTCTTGTGGGAAATGGAGTCCCATAGACGCAGATGAACCACAAACCGCTTCCGCCATCAACCACTAGAAACCAAGTGTTGTACTCATAGGCCACAATGGTCTTGTACTACATATTTTGTACTTTGCTTGGAATTTCTATATCAAGTTGGTGCCTCATCAGCTAACAGTAATCCTGGGGCTGGTGAGCACAAGGGCCATTTTCTGGAAAATTAATATCCCGAAAAACCGGTCCTGACACAACTTCTCCTTGCTTGGCAAGAATGCGAAAGGGTCCGATGTAACGAGGAGCCAATTTGCCTTTGATACCGAATCGATGGGTTCCCTTTAAAGGAGTAACCCGAAGGTAAGCCTTCTCGTCAACCTCAAAAGTCATAGCCTTATGTTTGCGGTCATAATGGCTCTTTTGGCGAGATTGGGCTGTTTTCAATTTCTCACGAATAATGCGAACCTGCTCTTCTGCTTCCTGAATCATATCCGGGCCAAAGAGTTGTCTTTCCCCAGTTTCTGACCAGTTAAGAGGCGTTCGATATTTTCGTCCATAGAGAACCTCGAAAGGAGCTTTGCCCAAGCTAGCTTGATAACTATTGTTATAGGCGAACTCGGCGAATGGAAGGCATTTCTCCCAATCCATGCCGAAAGAGATGACAGAAGCTCGGAGCATATCCTCCAGAATTTGATTAACTCATTCTACCTGACCACTTGATTGAGGGTGGAAGGCGGTGCTAAAGGAGAGACGAGTTCCCATAGCATTTTGGAAACTTTCCCAAAATCAAGAGGTGAAGAGACTTCCACGGTCTGAGTTAATTTCCAATGGAACACCATGAAGAGACACTATTCGGGAGATGTACAAGTCAGCTAGCTGGCTCGCGGTTATACTCTCACGAACAGGTAGGAAGTGGGCTACTTTGGAAAGACGATCGACAACAACGAAGATAGCATTATTCCCTCTCTTGGTCCTGGGAAACCCGGTAATGAAATCCATACCGACTTTATCCCATTTCCATTCAGGAATAGCCAAAGGTTGAAGGATGCCAGCAGGCCGTTGATGCTCTGCTTTAACACGACGACAGACATCACAATTAGCAATGTATTGAGCAATTTCTCACTTCATCCTAGTCCACCAAAACCTATGGCGTAGGTCTTGATACATTTTAGTACTACCGGGATGAATGGTGAGAGGAGATTCATGAGCTCCCTTAAGGATCAAACGCCTCATGTTGCGTACCTTGGGAATCACTAGGCGGTCTCCAAAGAACACAACACCTTGGTCATCAACGGAGAAACAATCCGCGACTCCTTTCTTGATGTTTCTCTTAATACGGGAGATTCCCGGATCTACCTTCTGAGCTTTGATGATCTGATCCGTAAGGGTAGGTTTCGCCACCAGGGTGGATAGAAATCCTCGAGGAACAATGTGAAGGTTAAGCTTACCGAATTCCTCGTGGAGAAGTGGTTGACTTTGTTGTAACGTCAAGTTGTTACAATAAGATTTACGACTTAGCGCATCAGCCATGACGTTGGCTTTGCCCGGGGTGTAAGTTATTCCTAAGTCGTAATCCGTGATCAGCTCGACCCAACGTCTTTGCCTGAGATTCAAATCCGGTTGGGTGAAAATGTATTTCAGACTTTGGTGATCGGTGAAAATCTCGCAACGGTTACCGAGAAGGTAATGTCGCCATGTTTTGAGTGCATGGACTACGGCTGCAAGCTCTAGATCATGTGTGGGATAATTATCCTCATGTGGACGCAACTGTCGAGAAGAGTAGGCAATTACATGACGATCTTGCATGAGTATGCAACCTAGTCCTTGTCGCGAGGCGTCGCAATAGATAACAAAGTCCTTAGAAAAATCTGGTGGTATGAGTACGGGAGCAGATGTCAAGCGTCTTTTCAGTTCTTGAAAGCTGAACTCGCACTGTGGTGTCCACTCGAACTTTTTATCTTTCTTGAGGAGTTCAGTTAGAGGTTTAGCAACCTTGGAGAAATTCTCGACGAAGCGGCGACAGTAGCTCGCTAAGCCAAGGAAACTCCGAACTTGCTTGACCGATTCAGGTGGAGTCCAGTCAAGGACGGCTTGAACTCGCTCGGGATTGACAGCAATACCCTTACCAGAGATTACATGGCCTAGGTAGGTCACTTCTGGCAACCAGAATTCACACTTAGAGAATTTAGCATAAAGGCGATGCTCTCGAAGTTTCGTCAATACTAGTCTTAGATGCTCGGCATGTTCTTCCTCATTCTTGGCGTAGATGAGTATATAATCGAGGTATACCACGACGAATTTATCCAAATACTCCATGAAGATCGAGTTCATTAACCGAGAGAAGGTGGCTGGAGCATTGGTTAAACCGAAAGACATGACGGTGTACTCGTATTGGCCATATCGAGTAACAAAGGCCGTTTTAGGAATGTCCCCGTTCTTGATTATGATTTGATGGTAGCCCAACCTCAAATCCATTTTAGAGAAGACTGAGGATCCAGCGAGCTGATCATACAGGTCGTTGATCCTGGGGAGCGGATACTTGTTCTTGATGGTGACTAGGTTGACAGGTCGGTAATCTACAACCATCTGATCCGTACCATCCTTCTTCTTGACGAAGAGGACGGGGCAAGCCCACGGAGAAGAACTAGGACGGATGAAACCCTTTTTCAAGGACTCATCGAGTTGTTTCTTAAGCTCGGCTAGCTCTAGGGGTGCCATCTTATAAGGTCTTCTAGAGATTGGGACGGTTCCTGGAACAAGGTCTATCACGAACTCGACATCTCTGTGAGGTGGAATACCTGGCAGTTCTTCTGGAAAGACATCCGGGAAGTCACGGACTACCGGAACATCTTCAAGGTCTGGAAGAGGGTTGGCATTTAATGAGTAAAGCTGACGCTTAGACACTCGGGTCAAAACATTGACTGTCTTGCCCGACGGATGGGTAAGTTGAACAGTTCTAGTAGAGCAATCAATCTTAGCATAATGGGCTGACATCCGGTCCATACCCAGATGATGTTTATGTCCGAGGACTTGAGAGCTATTAGTGATGCAAGGAAGACCAATCTGTCGACAAGAATTTCATTTCCATGGCTTATCCTAGAGGTTTTCCATCTAGAACCAGGAGTTTGAATATCCATGGAGGTGGGCATGTCACAAAATGTGGTGTTGTGCAATCGAGCATAGCTCTCAGAGATAAATGAATGAGATGCTCCAGTATCGAAAAGAACAGTTGCCGGATGGCAGTTAACAAGGAGCGTACCAAGGACGACGTTGGGATCCTCATGAGTTTCTTCAGCTGAAACGTAGTTGACATGGCCACGTGCAGTGGTGGCTGGCTTGGCGTAGTAAGTCTTTCCTGCTGGCTTACCACGGCCAACGGACTGTCCAGGTTGATTGGGGTTGTTTCGGGGGCACTCGCGCAAATAGTGACCCGTTTCTCCACACTTGAAGCATGTCACAACATTGGGGCGTGGAGCAGCATTAGCAGCGGGGCCACCATAGACCTTGGGCGGTGCGTACTGCTGGTTGGGGCGAGGCGCCTGAAAGGATGGCCTCGGAGTGAACCTAGGTGGTAGAGCAGTGTTTGGAATCCAGACCCGGCGCTTCTGAGATCCGGAGCCGGATGAGGAACCAAAATCGCGGTAGTGCTTGCGTGAAGCGTCATAGTCAGTCTGACCTGTCTCAGCACTGATGGCCTTATTGACCAATTTCTGGAAAGAGGTGCACTCGTGCAGATGAAGATCACGGCGAAGGTCGGGGCTAAGTCCCTTGCGAAACCTTGCCTGCTTCTTGGCGTCGGTGGATACCTCTTCAGGAGCATAGCGTGCTAAATTTCCAAACTCACGGCTGTATGCATCCACAGTCAGTCTGCCTTGGGTGAAGTTGCAGAATTCTGCCCGCTTACGATCTATGAGACCCTCCGGAATGTGATGCTCACGGAAAGCCTCACTGAATTCAGCCCAAGTAGTGATTTGGCCGGCTGGGCGCATAGCCTCAAAGTTTTCCCACCAAAGGCTAGCAGGGCCTTCGAGGTGATAGGCAGCGTAGGTAACCTTATCAGCTTCGGCTACGTTGGCAGAACGTAGCTTATGGGTGATGCTGTGAAGCCAATCATCCGCATCGAGGGGCTCGACGGAATGGTTAAACTTCGGTGGGTACAACTTGATAAAGTCATTGATGGACACCAAGTCGTTCCCCTGATGGTGTGCAGTATTCTGCTCAATTCGCTCTAGCAAGCGGTTAGTCTCACGCTTGTTTCTTTCTGCCTCCAGCATGACTTCGGCCAGAGAAGGCTGTTGAGGCAGATTCTCCCCCCTAACTGCATTGGCTTCACCCTGCGCCTGGACAGCAGGGTTGTTGCGGGTGTTGACCATCCTAGGAGAAACAAGACAACGGTTTAGACAAGGATGGCTAAATCTTGGCAGGGAAATGCGGAATGTAATGGATAACACGGAATGCAGAGATGATCATCAGTATGACATGGTAATATAGCAACTGACATACATATACCAACGGTCATACACACCATACATAGTTTAGTACAAGTCCAGGCTGGAGTACAGCTACGATGAAAGACGATACATCTCATCAGAGGCATTCCAAGCTCCTATACATTATTTTTCTACACCTCCGGAACGTGATACACACCAAGTCGTATCCCACAAGACACGCAGGACTGTGGGGAATACAACTGTTACAATACTACTGAAACTACTACCAACTCAGGCGTCTCCGTAGTAATCTTCATAAAAATCACCACCATGTCCTGGGAGCTGAACATGATCATCTGGAAACAGTTGGTCCTGTGGAGCTTGCGGTCCATAAGGACTCGGGTGTGGCCTTGGTCCAACAAACGATGGCAGACGGGGTCCACGAGGAGGGGTGATGCCTCCTACATCACGCCATTCCATACAATCTGGCAGACCCGACTGCACGGGGTACAAGTCCCTCATGTCCATATACCCAGCCTGCACGGCAGGTGCAAACCGTGCCAGAGTGGCCCAGTGATCAGAACGAGCATTAAAGAGCTCCATTCGCAAGGCACGATTCTCACGGTCCTTGTCCTCAAGCATCTCGGTGGTGGTGCGGAGTAGTGAATCCTCATGGGTAGGATCACAGTAAGTAGCCTGATAGTACCCTTGTGCCCCAGGGAGTGACGCTGGCATATAACGGAAGTCAGTGTTCTGAAGCAAGGCAGTTCTGTCTCGTATGATAGTCATCATGGAGTAGGCTGTGTCCTGCACGGACATCTCTATGGTAAGCCCAAGTCCATAAGAGCAATGGAGGGGTTCAGTGGATCCAGGATAGGAAGGGTAAATCCTGACTGTGCAAAGATATTGACTTTGATTAAAGTCTCGAAACTGCTCCTCGACGGTATACTCGGGATACCATCGATAGCCTGTCTCAACCATCACTCGGACCAGCATGGCCGTGTGACCAGGTACATCGAGGCACCGGGTCAGACGAACCACTTGATTCTGGGAACGGGTGGCCATCTGAAAGCAAGAAATAATGCAAAGGCATTAGAATTTCTAGGAGAATTCGGACTGCATAACGACTGTAAATGCTCGGAAAAAGATTTGAGACATTCACAACAGTTTGCAAAACCACTCAACAACATCACATCAAGGTTCTGGTTCAACCGACAACATACTAAAGGTAGTAGAAACTGAACTGAAGCATGGAACCAACAATCCTATAAGTTACTACGGATTAGTAACACGTGAACCTGATAGAGAGAAGAGAGCCTAGTCCTTAACCCACGTAGAATGAGAAGAGAATGACTCAGATCAGAGGGCATAAGGTAAAGGAGTAAAAGCGCCTTACGTTCCCTCCCACAATCAATCCCCCTACATATAACTAAAGCATTTCTAGACTCGACATCGACCAGTTTGGCTTAACGCACCTACAGGCAGTCTGGCTCTGATGCCAACGCTGTCAGGACCCCGATTCTAAGTCACACCGATCTAGCCTGTAACACCTCATATCACTTTGCGGCCTCACGCACGGTACTCCCACGGGTGTCGCCTTACCATGGCCCGGGACCGTTTGTGCCTTTTGGCTCACGTATATGACAATGTCGCTAGCATCCATATGACAGAGAACCCGGGCTGACATGGCTAGTTGTGAACCCAAAGCGGCACTAACGTATGGGGACAGGCATACATGAATCAACATCGAACGTGTCGGTCAGCAGCGTGTGAATCCGGGCTGTAGCACTGGGCTAACAGGACTCCGGGAACCCGGGCTGTAGCAGTCTAGGCAGGACTCCGGATGTCACCGCGTGACATTTCCCTGAAGGGACAGACACAGGAACGATGTGAAACACATGCCGGCCAGTCAAGTGTCCAGAGCAGTAGTGCTGGGCTAGCAGGACTCCGGTGAACTGGGCTATAGCGGACTACTATGGCTCAAGGAGGCACTAGACTACATTTCCCCATAAGAGAGGCTGCCAAGGATAAACAACTAGATTGTCGGATCCCACACATACCAAGCATTTCAATCATACACACAATATGCTCGATATGTGTAAATACAACATGGCATCACAACAAAACTCTACAACTCAAAGTACTTTATTTAAAGGGCTCCGGAGAGCCTTACATAACATGTTCATACAGATAGGGGTCACATGACCCGACACTCAAGTCATACAATCATACAAGCACATGCGGAAGCAAACTTGTCTGGGTACAGACACTAGAAAGAAAGAAGGCTTGAGGAAGCCTGTCTATCTACGTAGGCTCTTCACAAGCTTAGATCACCACCTGGGTGGCAAGTCACTCGTCATCGTCGAGTTCTACATAGAACCCATCGGAAGGGGCGGTGTTGTCGTCTGAAAACAGTAATTGAAGCAACATGAGTACAAAGGTACTCAGCAAGTCTTACAACAGATCCTACTATACATGTACATTCTCAAGAAGGTAGTGGAGTTATTGCAGCAAGCCAGCTTTGACTCTTGGCTAAGCTATCCTACGAGACACCACTTGTAAAATAGTTTTCGCACACGAGTCCACTAATCACCATCTCAATACTCCGCCGTGGATCCTCGCTCGTCATCCCACGAGAGAACCATCCGCGGTACTCACACTTATCTTGAGGCTTTTAGTAGTATCCTTTTACTTGTCTATGAACTTCATAAGTGACCAAGTAGTCCTTTACCGCGGACGCGGCTATTCGAATAGTTTTATACCCTGCGGGGGTGTACTTCGTCACACACGCTCTCACCACTTACCGTCGTTACACGACGTGTACTCGGCAACCTTCAAGCGGAAGCCCAACGTGGGTGTCGGCCACAGCCTACCTAAACAGTCGAGTCTCTAGTCCAGGTTTATCGCCTATTCAGGTTCCATCCGTAGGGAGTCCGGCCGAGGTTTCCACCTACGGCCCCGAACGATGTGTGCAGGGTTCCCGAAACACCAAATAGGCGACTCGGTACACCGGGCCACGAGCCTACCGCATCACAGCCCACCCCTCGGTCAGCGCTGTCCACGGCCTCCAGCTTACTACAAACACCAGAAACTACGTGCAACTCCTGGACAGAGGACAAGGGTGATTAAGAAGCCGAGGGGGTCCATTGGTTTCGGGCCCAATGCGTGGTAGTAGCTGAATCTTAAATCACGCATACAGATCTCGGTTCTTAGGGACGGTCTCAATGAAACAACCCACCATGTACTCCTACATGGCCTCTCATCGATACCTTTACCAAAATGTATTCAACACCTCACTCTCATTACCGACACATGCTTTCACTCTAGTTCATCACCCTGATGAGCCAGACCTGACACGACTCTAAGCGTAGCAAGCATAGCATTGTAGGAACACAACATGGCTCAAGCAACTCCTACACATGCTAGTGGGTTTCATCTAGTTACTGTGGCAATGACAGGTCATGCAAAGGAAAGTGGGTTCAACTACCGCAACACACAGCAGTTTGAATCGCGTTGTCTTAATGCAGTAAATGAGAGCAGAAGCGAGAAGATGGGTTTGTATCGAAATGATTAATGGGTTGCTTGCCTGACGGAGTGGTGGTGGAATACTGCCCTTCAGTTGGATACTCGTGAATATCCTCAGAGGCAGAACCTACCACGGAGAACACATCGAAGCACAATCAACACCAAGCAAAGTGCAACAATATGATGCATGCATGAGACATGGCAAAATGGATGTATTGGGCTAATGCAACTAAGACCAGATGGGTTGGACTATTTTGAATCAAAGATTCAAATTCCAAGTTCATAAATGGCCCTTATTAGTGCTTTATCTTGTTCTGCATTAAACAGCAGGTTAATTTGCTTAAACATGCATGAAACCCGTACAGATGGATAGAATGGATTTTTCTAATCATTTTTCATATATAAATCTTTCCATTCTGAGCTATAGATTATTTTCTATGATTTTTTGAAGTTTGTGATATTTTCTGGAATTTCCTGTATAGAAATAATTCCAGTAATTAAATTACTTATTGCGTCAGTAGTGTGTCATGATGACATCAGCGGTCAACGGGGCGGTCCAGGTCAAACCGGACATGTGGGTCCCCTGTGTCAGTGTCACTGTTAGTTAGCTAAACTAATTAGAATTAATTTAACTCTAACACAGGTTAATTAGCAGGCGGGCCCCACTGTCAGTGACTCTGGGGAGTCAAACCCGTGGTCAAACCACGCTGACTCGCCGGCGTTTAGCCGCCGGCGATGTCCAGACGCGGCGGAGGCTGCGGGATTCCTCCTCCGGCGACCAAAGGGGCGGCGGAGGGCACCTACGCGTAGCTGGGAGCAACTCGCGTTGATTGGTGGTGGAGGTGAAGCTCGGGGTCGCCGGAAATGACGCCGACGACGAGCTGTGTGGCTGCCGGGGTACGGGTGAGGTCGGTCCTGTTGTTGTGGTGCTCTTGGAGGCTCAAGGTCAGGTCCTACGTGGCCTACGTGACGAGGTGAACTCGTTGGGCATGGTGGCGTGCCCGTTGGGTGGCCGGAGCATCGTCGGCGACGAGCTCGGCGGCGGCGCGTGCGGTGCTGCTTGTTGCGGTTGAGGCAGAGGGCGGCAGCAAGAATGAGAGGAAGGGGAAGGGGCAGAAGCTCACGGCAAAGGCGATGAGCTAGGCGACGCTGTCGGGGACGAACTGCTGCGGTGGTGACGGCGAAGGGGATCTCCGGCGGTGGGCGGTGAAGGCGAGGTCGGAGCAGTGGCTTCGGGGCAAGCGAGCGCTCGGGGCCCGACCTGCTCGAAGGAGAAGGCGATGGCGGAGCTACTCGACACGGTCAAGTGACGCGGAGACGGCGGTGGCTACGGCTACGTCGGCGAGGTGGCAGCGGCTGCGTCGGCCATGGTGGAGGGAGGCGAGGGAGAGGTGCAGGGGACAAATGGAGGTGTCCAGGGGCTCGGGGGCGCGACGTGGAGGTCGTCCAGCTCGTCCACGGGCGAAGCGGCAAGCAGGTGGCGCCGTGGCGAGCTCGCGCATGCCGGCGTCACCTCTCTGCCTGCTCTGGCGGGAGGAAGCAGCTGACTGGCGTGGGCCAGCACAGTGCTGGGCCGGCCAGTGGGCTGCCAGGTAAGATTCTCTCTCCGCTTTCTGTTTTTCTTTTCATTTGTTTCTGTTCTGTGTTTTGAAATAGTAGAAATACTATTCCATTTAGGAAAAACCTGAAAATATTCAGAGGCACATTTGAAAATATTCTCAACAGCCTAAAAATACCTTCAAGATTATTTGGGAATTTTAAAATATTTATAGGATTTAAATTTCCCTAATGCAAATACTTATGGCTTGGTGCAAAAATCTAGAATAGCCTCCAGAAATATGAAACCATTTTTGGCGAGGGTTTAGCCAGGACCAAAGATGGCGAACATTTATGAAGGGCATTTCAGGTTCATTGAAAATAATTTTACTAAACCCTAGTTGTTTTCAGAGGGGGTGCTGGGGTTTCTGTCATCCCCATTTCAAGTTTCTGCGAAAAGTAGACATGATGCAACACTCTAATGCATGAACTAGCTAGGATGTGACACCAACGCAGTGCTCAAGAGGTAGCAGAGTATTACATCAAAATCTCTCGGAGGATAGATTAGTTCGGCAGTTGCATTCTGCTACTGAAGAATTTCAAAGTTGATTTGGACCAGCAGTCCTTGGCGAGAAAGTTCAATTTTGACATCATCCCCTACCGCAAGATATGATTTAGATTTGAACCTTGACCATCCTTTAGCATCAATCATCATGCAACCATCCTTTGTACTTACGGTATATTGAGCAGGTTTATTCACACCAACCTTGCCCACGGTCGCCCGAATTGTTGAACCACTCCCTCATTGCTCTAGGAATTCTTTGTTGGCAAACAAGAAGACATACACACACAGTTAGATCAACACAGTGAATCATGTGAAACAACACGGAAAGAAAAAAGAACGAAGCACTTGGGCGGCCATTGCTTACCAAGAAGGTGGACATGTCGGTTTTTGTAAGGACTTTGGTATATGAAGTGCGAACTGCAGCCCAGTGTGTTGCCAGTGCAACTGCTGGTTCCGTTGTCGTTGCACGGGCCGGAGCGGATGCAGTGCAAGTGTTGGTGCAGGTGGCGAAGCCGTTGCTGGTGCCCGTGCCGGTGCGACTGGTAGTGCCGCTGCTGCTGCCGGAAATGGTGCTCCTTGTAGAGCTGGTGCCGGTGTCGGAGCAGGTGGCGGTGTCGATGCCCGATCCCCTGGTAGATCAGCCTGATCAGCTGACGCGGTCTGTGCCCAATCCTCAGCTGGATAAGACTGAGCTGCTACCGCTGTCAGTGCTAGAGCAACTGCCGGTGCTCGATCCGTTGCTGAAGGTGGTACCGATGTGCGAGACAGTGGCGATTATGTCTGGTCTGCTATGATCAGCTTTCTAACTTGACTAGGCTCTGTGACCGTGATCCAGTCTTTTTCTTCATTTCTTTTAAATGCGAGAAGGACTAATTGTGGCGTGTTTGTTAAACTAAACTGCACTTCATCATAGGGATTCAGCTTGTACTCGGACAACAGACTAATCCAATTTTTTTCCAGTAATATAAGTGATGGACAGTGCCTTCGTTACTGACACGACATAAGAAGTGAAACCTACAAAAATAGCCATCGTAGAGCAAACCAAACGGTTTATGTTGTGATGAATGTGACATGGCAAAACCTGCATCGTAAAATTGCAGCAAAAGAAAGAAAACATGACATTAAATCAATAAGATTTAGACAGTAAATCAATAAGATTTACTTGATGTGACATGAGTGAATCCTTACCAGGAAATCACTATGTTGAAGTACTAAACAGAAGATTGATCGTCCAACTACGCGTGGCATGCAGGGCCCCACCTACTCCCACAAGGAGGACAGTCCAAAGGTCGTGACAAATCGTATGGACCAAACATCCATGGGACTGGAAATCCTGGTGGGTGCGATAAACCCTGCAATGCATACAGATATTGGAGTGTAACCATAATTGATAAACCGTCCTCACAAGAAAGATGATCTGGATACTTCAAAATATACAGACTAATTTAGTGGACAGACATTAACATAAACTGTTCTCAAGACTCACCACACACCAAAAGTGGCCGTACTAAACAATACAGGGTCCACAAACACAAATCAAGTACTGAACAATGGTACTTACTACAGACAAGCAAAGTTGCACTAATTATACTCTGCGGACTATTTCTTGCCACCGAACTACGGGATGAACCCCGCATAAGTGACTAGGCCATGGACTTCGTGAGAGATGTCTACCGGCACCATCAACGCCTCTTCAACCTTGGAGAACCTAACAGAGTGGTCTTTCCACTCATAAACATGACGATGAAGAAAGGCCGCATCAGATTTGTCGGGAAGCTTTACAAGAACCACACCCTTCGTAATCGAAGGCACAGCCAGGAAATTGTTGTGGTCAAGTACAGCCTCGAGAACACGCCTGACAACAATGCTACAGGAAAACACTACTTCAGGACACATGGCGACAAGGACACAACAGCTAGATAGTTTAGCAGTAGAACTCATCCTCAGGTCTTCCAGTTCACACTGAATGACTTTGAGAACTTCATCTCCACCGCGGACCTGGTTCTAATTCAAACAGAAACCAAATATTTTATTACTACCTCCGTTCAGAAATATAAGATGATTTTCAATATTTTACTCCATATATGACTACATACACGCACAGAAATGAGTGAACAAAGACACTAGAACATGTCTTCAAAGGCAAGAGAGCAGAGGGATTACTTGCAATATCGATAACACAAGTTACTGAGGCAAATATACCCTCTTAAAAGGTTGCATTCATGTTCATAAAGTAGTTGAAAGTAATCTAAAAGAAATCAATGTCAACCTCTCGCATATTTTGGTCAAAAGAGGAATTTAGAACCGTCATTTGGCACAGAAAAATCACATGCAAGATCACCCAGAAAGTTGTACTACTAGTACTAGTACTGCGTGTTAGATGAAAAAACACGATCAAGATCGAGAAAAAGATCATCAAGAAGAGATATTACCTGGACTTGCTTAATGAGGGATCCTGGAGAGCGGGGCTTGGAAAGGGCGATGGCTTTGAGCTTGTCTGCAGTAGTCTCGGCGGGGTGCTTGCACTTCTTCGTACCATGAGCCTCGACGGTTTTGTCCAGAGCCATAGTCATCACTTCGGCCGGTGCTCCAGCGTCCATCAAGAAACTGTCAAACAGAAATAAAAGAAAAGAGACCATAATCACAAACCCAAAAGAAGAACAGGGAGGGAGTTATAGGATCAGTCTCGGGTTGCAAGACCGGGCCTTAGCTAGAATCAACACCATTGATGCGCTCACCTTTCCTTCTTTGGGAGAGAAGAACAATGGCAGAAGTAGGTCGGGGTTTTCTTGAAGAAATGAGGAACAAGATGAGGGAGAAGCGAGTTGTGTAGAGAGGAAGCTGAGAGAGAAGAGTGAAATGATGGTTGCTTCGTTCGTCCAACTTACTGCTGGAAAGGAGGAGGTTTTGTGATTTGACGGCTCATTGGGCATTACTACGGCGCTTCGATCGGGGTAGTCTACCTGCAGTTGGGCACTCTACTATGGAGTAATTTAGTGCATGGCCGGTGGACCCCGATGCTGGCTGTCCCACACGTCGGCGAAAGTGAGTAGCAAGGTTCCCGACGATCGTCGAGGAGGATCCACACGGTAGAGCGTGTCCACAGTTTTTCTGAAGAAAAAAAAGTGATTACAGCAAGCGTTTCCACTCTTACGGTGGAGGAGTGCGAAACACGGTAGCCACTTTAACATACACAGTGCTCCTACTACTAGGCATGTGCAGTGGTTCAATCGTCAGTAGTACATAATCTAGTTGCTAGTGTAGTAAGATATGATGATAACAAATGATGTTGTGCGCATGTTAACTATATGAACAGTAATGTAACATAGTACCGCTTTTTCGAATGTCTGGTCGAGAATGAACGGTGAGATCAATGTTAACAGACTAGGTCTACATCGCACGGAGAGTACGGTGCTACAGTACTCCACGAAACATGAACCATATGAAGCACGAGTCAGTGTTAGGCAGGGTGTATGAAGGGTGCATGGGATGGGAGCAAAAGTTCCCTTCTTGACCCACTTTTGGGTATTTGGCAGAGTGCATGAAGGGTGCATGAGTCCACACTAGTTGGTTAACACAAGTACACGAAGAGGGAACAACTATATTGAGATGAGAATGCAACCAAACACACCCACACGCTTTGTGCTACAGTGACTGATCTGCACCGTCTGAGTTTGATCCAACGGTCATGTTGTGCCGAGACATGGACATGCCCATGAAGAGGATGTCTAAACACCACCGAAGTCCCTCAGCTTCTCGAGGCGCACGACGTTGGTGATGCAGGGTGCAACGGCCCGTAGAGCCCGCTCCCGGTCGACGGGAGCCAGCTCGTCAAAGACGGCGTCCAATGGCACGAATAGATTCCGGTGACGGAGCCCTGAGAGGATTCGCCCGGCAACGGCGACGGCATCCCGCAACCCCTCCTTGTCCAGCTCCGCCCCCACCATCGTGTGGAGATGGCTGAGCTCCTCGGAGATATAGGTGAAGAAGGAGACCAGGTCAGGAAGATGCAACTCATTGAAGTCGACGGGGTGGTCGAACGGGTTTAGCCCGACGGCCGGCATGGTCGCGCTGGCACGACGGTAGGCATCGCGCGGCCACAAGACCCGCGTGGCAACTTGGTCCACCAAGTGGCTGAGGCGATCCTGGACCTCGTCACGATCGGCCTGCTCACGCTCCAGCCGGCTCCCCTGACGGCCTATCGTATCTCCCGCTTTCCGCAGCAACGCCCCGACGCCACGAGCATCTTTGTGGTGGATGCTTGCTGTCGGCATTCTGGGAACGGGGGTCCCTAGACTTGCCTGCCTGCGGCCCACGGCGTGGCTCTACAAGCGGGCTGTACGGCCCATCTTCACCAACAAGCATTCAAGACCCTCGCGAGGGGCCAAGCCTCGCGAGGCGGACGACACAAGACCTCCTCAGGAGCGTCCTCACCAGGTTGGATCGCGAGGGGCGGAGAGATCAATGCAAGGAAAACCTCACGAGGTTCTCGTGACGTGAGCCATGACGACCGATGCCAGGCGGGCGCCAGCGCGCACAGTGTCCTTGTTTTCCTCTTTGGTGCTAAGGAGGCAAGCGCAGGCGCGGAGTACCGAGGCGTCAAGCAAAGGTTTCCATATCAGTGCAACGAGACCAAGACCAGCAGGACGGCAAGACGGAGGTCATCATGGAGCCCAAGGCGGTGTCACCACCAGAGCCTTTGGCAGGCGAAGACTACTTTTGTCAGGATAAGCTGTACTAGCCGTCCCCTTTCAAATTGGCCGTTGTTGGCTCCCTTCCCGCTCGATATTTGGGAAGAGGACTAGGGCCTCTATTAATAGGACTAGCCACCACAGTAGGATGGGACGAGGCCTCAGGCATCTGATCTTGAGCTAACCCTTAGCCACACACCAAGCACAAGAACACCTCAACCTCATGAGGCTGTTCTTCCCCTTGTAACTATTCATCCTCAGCCCGAGAGGCAATCCACCACCAGGACACTGGAGTAGGGTGTTACACCACAACGGTGGCCCGAACCAGTATAAATCTTGTGTTCTTTGTGTTGCGAGTTCGTCGAGTTAGCCCTTGAGATCTTAGCAAATCTAGGACATGGATCGGTAGGGGGAGAACTTCGCGCGCACCCCAGTGTTCGAACCTTAAGGGTTTTGCCAGAACCCGAGATCCGACATTTGGCGCGCCAGGTAGGGGTGCGCTGGAGCCTCTTCCCCATCAGCTGATCCACCAACGCTCCGCGGTTCCGATGTCCGGCGACCCGAGGGCTGACGCCGACCGTTGGGCATCCTGGCCCGCCCGGACGGCGCCGCCTGCCCAGGAAGACCTCAACCCCGCGCTCGAGGCGGCACGGGCGCCACCTAAAGCTGCTGGGCGCGAGCGGCACGGCCAGGCGCCGTCCACCCTTACTCCACGACAAGCGCGAGCCGCTGCAATGGCCGCAAGCCACGCCGCAGAACGGCGCCACACACCCGGCGGGAGCAGGCGAACATGCGGCTTGCACTCACAGTGGCACGGGAGCTGCTGCGGTGCAGACTGATGGAGAGCGGCCGGGATGTGCTGATGGAACGCGTCGCCGAGCTACTGGACGCAACGGCCACGGGAGGACCGCCCTTCTGCCATCTGCTCACGCCTCAGGCGGCAGCCGGAACCACGGCGGGACTCTCTGCACCCGCGTGCTCCCGGGCGCCCCCCGGGGGCCTCGTCGACATCAAAACGATCCACGGTGGAGGGCGCCCTGTCGCGCCCGCACCACCCCATATGGGTGCGGGCACGAGCGTTGCCGCATACGGCCCCATCGGAGCACTGCCCTGCCATACTCAGGACAACATGACAGGCCGGGCGACATGGAGCGTGGGGCACTTCGGCGAGGTCTTCAGGGCAGCGGCCTCCGAGGCCTACGTGCCCCGCATGATGGACCAGGAGTACGTGCCGGTGGACGACCCCGGCTCGTTCCTGGGGCTAGGTTGGGAGGAGGAGGCGTTAGGAGCTGAAGCCTTCCAGGAGCCGCCAGAGAGCTCCACCAACCACGCCGTCGACAACAGATACAGGGAATGGTTCCGGCACGGCGATGTCCGCCCCATTAGGAGAGGCCCACTGGGGGCTGAGCGGGAGGAGCCAGGAGCAAGGCCCCTCCCCGCGTCGCGTGGAGCAAGGCGTTACCCGGAGGTAGGCATACCCTTCAGGAGCTCCGCGGGAACTCACGACCTCACGATCCGGTTCGGGGATTGCCTCGGCTAAGGTAAGCCGCAAAAGCAAAACTTGCCACCAGACTCATGGATCCACAAAGGCGCACACTCAATTTGGCATAGAAGAATAAAAACTGCGATTTGTTTACATGAGGGGCCCCCCTCCCAAAATGCTCTTACAATCATTAGGGGCCACGCCCAAGTTCATGCATACAGGGTAAAACAGCAGGGGAACATGGAGTCAGCCGGATAGGTCGCTCGCCGCGTCCCCCAGGTCATCTTCAGACACGTCGCTGGCGTTGCCACCACCTTCGCCGGCCCCGACATCGCCGTCGTCAACCATGTCACCTTCGTCTGCCGCGACTACCACCGCGTCATCTTTAGAGGCGAAGGCCCTGACTAGCGCATCCACGTTGTCCTCCACCTAGATGGCCGTGGGTACGGGGGCAATGGCGGCATCGAAGTCGAAGTCGGGGAAGGTGTTCTGAAGATGGCTGAACACGCGGGAGAACGCGCGCCCGAGCAGGCCACGACTCCACTCTTCCACGAGCTGGCGAGCTCTATCGGATCGAGCTTCCAGGCGCGTCACCACGTCGGAGAAGAAGCGAAGTTGGCTGGCGTAGTCGTTCGTATGGGGATGAGGGGCATTCTCGTCGCAGATATGGCCCAGCGCGGTGTTGGCCCTGTTCCTGAGACTCTGGAGCGTGGGGGCGTGCTCGCGCTCCAATGTCCGCCGCTGAAGCACTTCCTCCCTGTTCTGCCGTGCGATGGCCTCGGCGTCGTCAACCCGCTTCTAAAGAGAGAGCAGCTCGGCGCGGGCGGAGGCCAGATCCGCCTGCGCCATAACCAGGGCAGCTACCGTGGCCTCCTCGCGCCTCTCTACCTCAGCTAGCCTGGGCCTAAGGGCAGCGGCCCTACCTGCAGCCTCCGTCTCCGCAAGCTGCAGCTTCAGGTCATGCCTACCCTCAAGACCCGCGCGAACCTCGGCCACCTGGCGATTGACCTCCTCCTGAGCCTTGGCCTCGCATGCACGAACGGCATCTTCCGCTTGGGCAACTTCACGCTCCCTCGTCTCCAACCGCTCAAGCTCGAGGCTACGCTCCACGGCTTCCAGTGCCAACGCCTCCTCGTGCCTCCGGAGCTCTTTTTCTTCGGCGGGCGTCCCCCTCAGCGACACAAGGGTGGCTTTGCGCGCCTCCACCTGCTGCTCCAGGGACGCACTCCAGGCCTGGAGCTCCCACACGCACTTCTCCACAGCTTCGCAACAACGGTCAGCCTCGCGAGCCTCCTCCAAAGCTCGGGAGCAAGCCTCATGAGAGACCTCAAGAGACGCCTTGGCCTTCGCGTTGTAAAGATCGCGCTGATGGCGGCCAAGTTTGATAGCCACCTTCAGCTTACGCCGTTCCTCCGCCAACAGAAGACACTCAGCCTTGAGGCACGTGTCGACGTCCGCGAGTTCACCGCCCAGCCGGTTCATCGCGCCCATCGCCTCCTGGAAGAGCTCGTGGTGAACGATGCTCTGTTCGTGCTCAAAGTCAAGCGCACGGCCCATCTCGTCCTCCACCACGGGGGCTGTGGGCGAGGCCTGAAGCGGTGCGCCCCCTCTCAGCAGGGGGCTGGGGGCTGGCGCTGCCCCAGGCGCCAGCCAGGCCTCGCGGGGGGCATGAACTAGATGGGGCCCGCTGCTTGAAGAGTTGGCGAAGACCGAAGCCAACCAGCCACCATCGATGACCAGAGGAGGGGTCCTGGGCACGCCCGCCAAGCTCCAAGCGAGGCCACAAAGGAGGGGTGACGAGGCCGCGGGCTCAAGGCGCCATGGAGGCGAGCGTGCCTCCCCAACTGACCCCGCACCATGAGCGGCGTGCGGGCTCGGGGTGTTCAAGGCCAGCGGGGGAGTCGAAGAGGGAGGAGACTGCTTCTCAGTAGACTCAGTGGCTGTGGCGGAAGGGACCCTGAAGAACCAACGTCAGGAAGGAATGCAGCACTTAAGAAGCCACAAAGATACAACACTTACTCATCAATGGTGATGTACTTCCTCCACTTCAACGGCCCGAAGATGCCACCGCTGCCGCTCGGGGACCTCTTCCTCTTCTGGAGCTCCTCGAAGTCCACGCAGAGCCGACCAAAGCATTGGACATGGCGGCCAGCATGAGGTGCAGTAGGAAAAGCGCTAAAAGGGACAGCCTCAGTGGCGCCGAGCTGAGGAGAATTGCCGGGCGCCTCCTCGCGGCGACCTGCCGAGGTCTCAAGAGCTTCGGTCTCAGGAGTCACGCATTGCGTGGCCCCCCAACTACCGCCCCGGGACAGGAATCATGGACTCCCGAGGGCGACGCCTCGGGAGCCCCAGGTGGCATCAGCACCTCGGTGGTGGGGCCACCGGCCCCGGATGGTGCTCGCCGCCCTGCTTCCACACTCGGGGTGAGCTCGGCACCCAAAGCAAAGAGGGGAACCACGTTGACGGGGTTCTCGCGGGGCCCCACCAGGCCGTCTGGGCACAGCCCCCACTCGTCAAAGGAAGTCATGTGCTCCACGAATTCCTCCTTGTTCGAGCAACGGTACAACAAGCAACTCTTCCCAGGCATGTCGTCTGGCAACAGAACGCCCGCCAAGACCTCAAGCACCGTCCGCCGCGTCTCAGGAGGGAGCCCGGACTCCTGAAGCCTCATATGGTCCTTGCTGTTGAGCAAGGCCCACATCGGTCGAGAATGGCGCTGGAGTGGAGTGACCCGGCACCTGACAACCTGACAAACTCCTTCACCACCATAGGCGCAGTCACACCAAGGTCTTTCAGCTTCTTCAGCCTGAGCCAGACAGGGACAAGGCAAGGGCTCGCAAGCTTCTCATGGCCCCAACCGGAGTTGGGGACGGTAGGCGACGACGGAGGCGAGAGCAGGGGGCTGAGCACCCCTACGTCCACATACACCCAGCGTGTCCGAAATCGGCCCGCGGGCGGCGGGAGGTCAAAATCAATCCCTGAGCCGGTTGTCTCGGCCACTGCATGGAAGCTCACGCACCCCGAGCTCTGCCAGGGATCCAGCAGATACAACGAGAAGAATTGGCGGAGAAGGGCCACGGAAGGGGCAATGCCCACCATGGCCTCGCAAACGAAGGCGAAGACGGCGAGAAGAGTCACGGATTGGGGGTCGAGATGCAGCATGTGGATCTAGTAATGTTCAAGCACCGCGTTGGAGAAGGCGGAGAAAGGAGGGACCAGGCCAGCCCAAAGAGCATCGATGAATATTGGGACCTTGGTGGCAGCCCGGTCAATGCGAGCACGAGACGCAGGGCAAGCCACCGTCTTTCCCCACTCATTGAAGCTGGAGGCGAGCGTGGGACGCACCTTGCCCGTGGCCTCATCAATGAGCACCAGCGACCGGCCAACTGCGGGCTCGGCAGCCGGAGGTGCGCTAGCCATAGGCAGAGGTTTCTTCCCCTTATCTACTTGTTTCGGCGCCATGACGGTGGAGAGGGCAGAGCTTAGGTCGGATTGGAAAGAGGAGCAGAGTCTTGGAGAAGCAGAGGAATCATGGAAGTATGGCGCGGGCGATGGAAGAATAACTGTGTAGGTTGCGGTGGCCGCATAGCCAGGCGGATTCCAAGGCTGCATGGGGAAGCAGAGACGCCCACGTCCAATCAACCGCCACGCGTCGACCAAGGCCGCAGTCTATTGGGGCCCCCGGTGCACCGCACTTGACCTTTGGCATCGCCTCGAAGCCAAGCCCGAGCGCGCCTTGGGACTGGGGGCTACTGTCGGCGTTCTGGGAACGGGAGTCCCCAGACTTGCCTGCCTGCGGCCCACGGCGTGGCTCTGCAAGCGGGCCCGTACGACCCATCTTCACCAACAAGCATTCAAGACCCACGCGAGGGGCCAAGCCTCGCGAGGCGGACGACACAAGACCTCCTTAGGAGCGGCCTCACCAGGTTGGCTCGCGAGGGGTGAAGAGATCAAGGCAAGGCAAACCTCGCGAGGATCTCGTGACGTGAGCCATGACGACCGAGCCCAGGCGGGCGCCAGCGCGCACAGTGTCCTTGTTTTCCTCTTTGGTGCTAAGGAGGCAAGCGCAGGCGTGGAGTATCGAGACGTCAAGCAAAGGTATCCATATCAGTGCAACGAGACCAAGACCATCAGGACGGCAAGACGAAGGTCACCATGGAGCCCAAGGCGGCGTCACCACCAGAGCCTTTGGCAGGCGAAGACTACTTTTGTCAGGATAAGCTGTACTAGTTGTCCTCTTTCAAATTTGCCGTTGTTGGCTCCCTTCCCGCTCGATATTTGGGAAGAGGACCAGGGCCTCTATAAATAGGACTAGCCACGACAGTAGGAGGGGACGAGGCCTCAGGAATCTGATCTTGAGCCAACCCTTAGCCACACACCAAGCACAAGAACATCTCAACCTCAGGAAGCTGTTCTTCCCATTGTAACTGTTCATCCTCAGCCCGAGAGGCAATCCACCACCACAACACTGTAGTAGGGTGTTACACCACAACGGTGGCCCGAACCAGTATAAATCTTGTGTTCTTTGTGTTGCGAGTTCGTCGAGTTAGCCCTTGAGATCTTTGCAAAGTTAGGACGTGGATCGGTAGGGGGAGAACTTCGCGCGCACCCAAGTGGTCGAACCTTAAGGGTTTTGCCGGAACCCGAGATCTGACACCTGCCGCTTTTGAAGCTCCGTGAACTCCCGCACATAACGGAAGAGCATGGCACTCCTCTCCTCCTTGAGCTCACGGGGCTCCACATCATTGGCCCTAAGCTCCGCATCCTTGGCCTGGAGCTCCTGTGTCAGGCGCCTCACCTCAGACTCCGTGATCTGCTGCACCGCCAGGGCACCAGGTAGAAGCAATGGGGAGAGGAAGCAAAGGGGGCGAAATGGCTGAAAGGCAATGCAATCTACGGGAAGGCGGAGGGAGCCAACCGAGGAGCGGGGAATCTTTTGGTTTTCACCATGGGAAAACACAAGTCGACGACTTCTCACATCAGGGAGCATTGGGTTTTACAGGCGGAGTCATCGTGACTAATTGCTGCCGCGCCTGCTGCCGTCAATCAAAAAATTAAAAATCCTACCACGCCTGCCACACCCAACGACTAGGGCAACGCCGCGGTGGATATTTAAATTTACCTGCCGACAAGGAGATAAAAAAAGGGGCGAAAAAACAAATCTGGCGGCAGCCTAGCTAATCGGCCGCACTATCCCAACTAGTTAGCCATCGTGCTTCACTGATGTGCGCGGCGGGAAAGGTGGCGTTTCATGGTTGGATGACTCATTTACTTGCTTCGGCGCTATGACCGAGGAGGACCCAGAAAACGCGCAGTAGGGCGTCCCACATCTCGGCAAGGAAGAATATATGCGTGCACCACCCGGGAGGACCCCGAAACTGTGTGGTAGGGTGTGCGACGTCTTGGCACAGAGGAAAAATGTGCGTGTAAAAATATACTATATCAGATGTAGTAGTACCTATGGTTCGACCTCGGGACCCAGCCAGTCGGTCGAAAACACCCCACTAGCCACACAACTTCATCATGCTAACGTGGCACAGAGGATAGGTGTGGTTAGCTCCGTCTCGACCAGCTACAACGTATCTTGTTGTAGGCAATTCTTCTATTTTCCAAGCTTTTTTAGTTATAATAACACCACGGCAAGCTAGCGCCGCTCTTCGTGTGTGTCCATGCGTCTAAAGGTTAGACGATGGAGAGGAGAGAGAGATCGCACACCTGGGACCCACCAGTAAGTGAGTCCACGGTCATGCACGTGTTGACGAGGCACTTCCTCTACTTTACTCAATGTAATACTGTATAAAATCAAGTTATGGGACAAAGCCAATAACCGTTGTTGTTTCAGGCTATCAACTTACGCTTTGTAGTCCAGGTTGCCAGTTTGAATCTCGTCTTCCAGATTTGATAGTTTTAGGTCCAAATTTGATCAATGAAAAGTGGGACCCCATGTGTTGTTCCGATATTCAGTGTAAGATGGTTTTTTGAACAAACACTTTGCGCGGTTAGAAAAGTAACGGCACGTGTTACACTTATTTTGCAAGTTTACGAACAAAAATGACAGCAACATAGAATATCACATCCACCCCACAGCTTAGATGCTATGGTGATACGAGTTTTTACATCGTTGGAACTGACATACAATGGCTTGGGAGTTGTCTTTGTAATTATGCGCAATTTCCAAACTCTCCAAGGTTCTTTTTTTTATTAAAACATTCAGGCCTCGTTGCTCATATTAGGTGCTCCCCGTAGCCGCTACGGAGATACGAGCATCTAGGTCGTATGATATGTGATCAGATGCCACATGCATAGTACTTGTACTTTCTGTGCAATTCCCAAACTCTCTCGGGCGTATATTACAAAAACATTCAAACCTCCTACTATGAGCCGTTAGATCTCCGTGAACTCGTATCACCATAGAATCTACTATGCGGGAGTACCTCATGTTCTCCCATGCATGAAAACATCACGTGCTCTAGCAGCTTGGATGGTACGGTGATCCGAGCTTCGAGGTTGTTTGACCTGACATCCAATGGCATCTGAGCAGTCTTTGTGCTTGTAATAAGTGGCCGAACTCTTTGGGGGCTTTTCTGCAAAAAAATTTGAACCACCGAGGAGTTGTTGGGTCACAAATCCAACGGCTCCGAAGAGCTTGTATCACCAAAGCATCTAAGGTGTGGTAGCACATGATATTCTTACATACAGGAGAATATGATGTTCTCCTTCATCTTAGATGCTACGGTGTTACGAGCTTTGAGGTTGTTGGATATGGGATCCAAGGGTAGCTGAGTAGTTTTTGTACAAATTGTGTGCAATTCTCAAACTCATTAAGGTTTCCTGTAAAAATATTAAGACATCCTGTGAGCTGATATATCTCAGATCAACAAGCTCCAAGCAACTCGTATCAACATATAGCATCTAAGGTGTGGGGGCACATGATATTCTCCCGGGGAGGGGGGGGTGCACAACCAATCGGTGTTTGGGAGGGTGGGGAAAAATATAATCTAAACAATCCTAAACAGAGCTTCACAATTTTATCTAGGGTCGAGGGGTTAACCCCCGACAATCTACATAGCTCAGCCTAAACACAACATTTGCATGTATTGTAGTACAAGACTTAATATTCATGTTTCAGTTTCTTCTTCATTTTAAATATTGAATTGAGGACCATGCATGTCTTACATTTTACTCTCTTCATTCCTAAATATTAGTCTTTTTAGAGATTTCAAATGGACTGCCACATACGGATGTATATAGACATATTTTAGAGTGTAGATTCACTCATTTTGCTCCGTATGTAGTCACTTGTTGAAATCTCTAAAAGACTAATATTTTTGAATTTGTGTCATACATGCATGGTTTGGAAATATAGATGCACTATACTTATTGGATTGCTGTTGTGTTCGTGTGTGTTCGTGTGTGTGTGTGGTCGTATGCTTGATACATACAAAGTTTTCTCACCACCATACCGTTCATCTTTTATATTTGAATTTGGAATGAAGAACTTACTAGGGATACCATGAAATGTGAAATCCACATTGAGATCACAGTATCACAAAGTCACTCTAATTCAAGAACTCGTCATAAATCAATTACCACGTTGAGATTATTATTTGCAAGGAAAATACGGGCATTGTAAGACACATATATTTGTTCCGTAATTTAAAAGATTCCTTTCATATTCTTTTTTTAGGGATCCTTTCGTATTCTCAAATGGTAGGACCCAACGGCCTACCAGCCAGACGTTGGCTCGTGTTGATCCTAAAAAAACGGGCTTGTGTCCTTCTGGTGGTGTGCATGGTACGCACATTAGCCAACCCCAACCAGTCGAGCCTCCGCGTTTCGACTCGAAATATCTGGCGGCTAGAATTCCAGCCTTAGGAAATTCCCCTCATGTCCCCGGTCCATAATGACTACCGATGAACAATGGAGGGATGCTTTAGTAACTAGATAACGTTACCTACCGTGCCGAGCACGGGTCTATTCACTCGGTCGCCGCTACCCAAGGTCACCCGTCTGCTGCATTGCCTAGTACTCTAGGATGAGCACAGAATTTAGCCCGTTTGTTCGTGCCTACTAGTACTTGAGTTAATATATCAGGCAATGCACTAGTACGGAGGGATTATACTTTTACTCTGCATATATAACTTGTCCGAAGTCTAACTAAGAAAAATGTTTGACCAAATCCTTTCTTAAGAAATACAACAGGAAAGATGTATTGCTTGAAAATTTATTGCATGATGTACGTTATGATATTGTTTCGAATCCTGGATCTTAAATTTCAGAAAATCCAAAAGTTACCAGAAATTCATGAAACTGAGCATGGTCACGTGATATGGCACAAATATTCTTGCGTAAGTTTTTTCTTCAATTTGAGACAAGCTGCTTATGAGAAGTTGCAAAAATGAAGAGCCAAGGTATTTTGGAACAAAGACCTGTCACGTTAAGGCGGACGCTTTCACTATTGAAACCGTGGGTGTTTACGTGCTGCCACGAGTCCCACTTCTCATCGGCAGGTGCTGTCCGAGCAAGTGTGTGAGTCGACAGGAGGTGTGCAAGCAGACCGCTGCGCCGGCTGACAGGGAGGCGTGTGAGCAGACCACTGCGTAGACTCACCGGGAGGCGAGCCCTTTGACCAGGCTCCGCCACCCACCTTCGTCCCAACTACTCCCACTTCTAATGTCGCCGGTGCCATAGTTTAAAATCAACCCCTCACTACACGGTATCGCTACAATCTTCTCTCTTCCCCTTTGATTCTCCTATCACCTACCTCCAACTAGCCTGACCTAACAGTACGCCATGCCGCATCACCATGGTCTGCCATTAGTCTTCCAGTTTCCTGAGGAAGACACCCAGCCAGAGTCTCAAGAACATAAGGCGCTTTGGGACGAGCTTGAACTGGCCTTGCGGGAAGACGCCGCGCCTGTCCCCACTCCCGTTCCGGCTCCTGTCGCCCTGACAGCGCCAGCGCCCATCCCCGTGGCATTGATGGGCTGGGAGCCGCACATTGTCGTTCAGCTTGATGCCACGGGGTTCCACGAGGTCCCCGCCGACTTTCACGTACCCGTGCACCTGCCAGTGCATGCGCCTGCGCATGCACTGACGCGCACGTCCGTGCCAGTGCCCGTGCACCTGCCAGCGCATGCACCTGTGCGTGCACTGACGTGCGCGCCCGTGCCGGTGCCCATGCACACGAATGTCTTCACCGCGCCGTTGCCAGCGCCTGTCCCCGCGCGGGTGCCGGTGCCCCCCTCAACGGCATGGATGGCCGCCGTCGACTTCTTCCTTCAACCAACGCCAGTCGCCTCCTCCCGCTAGTTGACTCGCTCCTTGAGACCAAAGTCTAGAACATTGTGGCCTCCCTTGAAGCTAGGGCCAACGTCCAGGTGTACTCCAACCACGGCGAAAGACGTCGCCGTTGCCGTCGCCGTTGGTCAGTGGCCCGACGACACATAGAGCACGGCAGAGGAGCCGCTTCCCACCGCAAGACGCCCCCGCCGCCGCTGCGTAATCTAAATTTGCCATTAAAAACGTTCGGATTGCCATGCTTAAAATCCAAACATTTATCATTTCCGTTTATTTAGATCTATCGTCGTATGAATGTAAAGTAGGAGTCAGACTGAATGAAGTCTATGGTTTGATCGTTTGAATGTTCTGCTAGAGCCGTATCAAATTATATATAAAACGTCATCAAGCTACATGTATTCCTTCTCATCCAACGACCTAGACCGCTTCAATGTCGAACGCTCAACACTTTTAGCGTGCAGTTAATTTCATGCCAAAAATAGTGCTAATCACATAATAGCACGCAAATAATATCCTACTTGATATCCGCATGCACTTAATATACTTCCAAATTAATGTGCATTGCATGTACACATTGACTAGTACTACTAGTACGTGAAACTAGTGCTGTAACTTGTGAACGCGTACAAATATGGTCAACGACAACATCGCCTGCGAGTTCTTCGTGTTTGCCCGTGCATCGAAATGCAGAAGGGGAGGAGAGAGAGAGAGAGCACACATGGAACCCACCAGTAAGTGAAGGCGAATAGTACGTGCTAACGAGCCGGTCCCACTAATGTACTAAAAATAATATTACATGTTATCCATTAAATTGACTGTGGTAATATAAAAACATTATATGAACAAAGGGGGGGGGTACAACAAACATTGTTGTTCTACGGATGTTGCCTATTGACGTGCGTCTTGAAGGCCCTGGTCGCATGTTCGATCCTCATCCTTTATTTTTTAATTTGTATATGCGTCCAAATTTGTTTCATGACAGGTGGGCCCCTCGGTGTGTAGTTTGTAGCACTTTAATTTGTGGGTCGAAATTTGTGCCATTCCCGGTGGACTATCGGTGAGTAGTTTTGTAGCTTATTTGTAATAATTAAAGAGAACAACAGAGTTTTTTGCAATAATACCATGGTGCAACGTTGAAGGCGAGAAAGGACGTGCGAGAGAGCGATGACCGAGCCAGAGGGAAATCAATTGGGGGAGGTGCGGGGGTTGCAACGGTGTTTGGAGTAGTTGTGGGCCGAATGCTACGAAAATATAATCTAAACCCACCAGAATAAATGCCTACACAAATTAATCCAAGGTTGGAGTCCCCCTCGCAATGTAAATAGCTCCGGCTTTGCGAGGGATGGCGAGGTAGCTTCAATGTGTGGAAGATACGGCGTGAGAAAGTGAGGTCAATCGAGAGACATATAGATAGAGAGACAAAGTGAGTGTGGTCCGACAATCATTGAAAAGATATATATTCTTTTGAGAGATATTGTCTAATTGAGCTTTTGGGAAGGGTGAGGGCTCTAAGATAGAGCTTGAGAGATGATCCAGTCACAGACATTTAGATATATTTTGTGCGTGGGGGGAAGCAAGGTCAATTGATTACATGTATAAAGGGAGAGAGATTGAGCGAGTGTGGGTCATCGTGCGATCGAAAGAGTGAGATGGGTTGGAGAGAGTGACCTAGATAGACAATGTGCGTGAGAGAGTATACAATATGAATATGTCGAATTGGACTCAAACATGGAGATATATCGTTTGTGTTCGAGAAAGAGCGAGGTCAATCAAGACATACAAAGAGAGAGAGAGAGAGAGAGAGAGAGAGAGAGAGATTGAGCGAGCATCGCCCTCCATGAGGTTGAAAGAGCGGGCGGCGGCTTGGATGGACTGACCTAGATAGACAATCTGCGTGAGAGAGTATAGAGTGTGTCGATCGAGGCCCGAACAGGGAGATATATCATTTGTGTGTGAAAGAAAATGAGGTTAATCGAGACTCGGATAAAGAGAGCGAGATTGAGCGAGTGTGGCCCACCGTGCGGAAGAAAGAGTGAGACAGTCTCGAGGGAGTGACCTAGATACACAATGTGCGTGCGTGCGCATGAGAGGTTCGGGGGCTAGATAGGCAATGCATGTATCTAGCGAGAGAGGGTGGGAGGGAGAGAGAGAGCTCGGTATGGGGTGCAATGGCAGGTGTGTGAGGTAAATACATTTGTTACCAGAGTGCAAAAAAGGGGGTTGTGTAGTCGAGAGAGTTAGAGATCAAAACATGGAAAGAAAGAATGAACGTGTGTTGGAAACCGATAGCTTCCTAATGTGGTTAGGAGAGGAAGATTGACCGATACAGGAAGTATGTAGAGTGTGTGCTGAGGGGGGGGTGGTGCTAAGAACAACATTTGAATGCAGATAGTATGAGACTTAATATCAATGTTTCAATTTGGTGTACATTGTAAGATATGAACTGAGGACCATGCATATGGGTAATTATTTTGAATTCGTGCCATACTAGGTTTGGAAAAGTTGACATTGACTCGATTGTTGTGCTATTTATTAGGTCATATGTTTGAATCCATCCAAAGTTTTCTCACTACCATGGTGTTCAACATATACATATGAATTTGTATTAAAAAAGTAGCATGAATACCGGGAAATGCGAAATCCACGTTAGAATTGGAGATCGCTATGTGACACAGACTCTAATTCAAATAACTAATTATGTGACACACACAATAATCCACGCTAGCATGGATACCGTGGATACCGTTTTGATTTTTTTTTAAATAACTCCTCATTAATTAATTTATAGTAGCTCATTTCAAATGACTAATTATTTGCAAGGAAAACACGGGCATGGTAATACATACATATTCGTTTGCAAATGAAATAAGATTCGTTTTGTGGTGGTCGCGTGTGTCATACGGACGCTTCGCACCCAGCCACCCACCCCCTCCCTCCCCCCCCCCCAAAATGACGACAAAATAAGTTCGCGCTTCCATGTTTCAGATTGAAATATCTGGCGGCCCCAAGCAAAATCTCCCTTCTCCACCATCCCCTTCTGCACCCAGATTGCTCAAATCCCTAATTCGCCGCCAACCCAAGAAAAGTTCGTATCACCCCTCATCTCGTCTCTTTCCCCACCTCTAGGCCGGACGACGATGACGAAGATGACGGTTGCGCATCACCACCGCACCGGAGCTACCTCATCTACGCCCTCGTCCACCACACCGGGTGGTCCACCGACAACGTCGGCCGCCACAACGGACGTCCCTCACAGACACCGACTTCCACCACATCAGGTGTGCTTCACCGACGCCGTCTCCCACCTCACCGGGGCTACTTCACCGAGCACATGGTCGCACCTCTGGCCCCCGAGGCCGTTGGGGTGTCGGTGTGGAACGACACCTATGGGATCACAAGAATCCCTACTACGGTTGCCGAGGCATGGGGTTGCGAGAAGAGCAGGGCTAGTAGACAGCACAAGGATCGTTTACCCAGGTTTGGGCCGCGAGGATGCGTAAAACCCTAGTCCTGCTTTGGTGGGTGTATTTCAGAGAGTTCTTGAGCTCTCGAACTAGCTGTGGTCAGTGCGTGGTTCAAAAGTGCCAAATCCTTCTCCAGTATGCCATGGGCCTCCTTTTATAGTCGGAAGGGGCTGCCACAGTGGCACACAGGAGGTGGAAAGGTGTACAGTGCCCTGAGCTTCTGGCTCGTATTACAGGACAAGACGCATTTAATGCATAGCTTAGGTGTCCCCTTGCTTTATTGGGGCGGGGGCGAGGCCCGTCCCGTCCATCGCCGCTCCTCCTCGCTTTGACACGCGCCCTGGCCAGTGAGGCGCGTGGTGCCATGTAGGCAGGCAGGCAGCTGAGGTGGCGCAGTGGCGGAGCCTTCACGAAGATCTGCATGCCGCCACGGAGGCACTCGATGAGTTGGCCTGGGAGCTGCATGTTGCCACGCAGGTGCCCGCCCAGCTGGTTGGGCTGGCAGTTGCATGTGAACGGCGGTGGAAGCTTGGTTGGCGTGGGCCTGGCGGTGGCCCTGCTGGCGTCCTTGGTGAGCGCCTTGTCGGGTGGCCCGACAAGGGTCTTGCCGTGGCGCGCTGTCGTCCCCGGGAAGGGCCTTGCCGAGGGTCTGGTGGCCTTCCTCGACAAGGACCTTGCCGAGGATCGTCGTCTTCTAATCCTCATCTGATCTTGAATATGTCTTGACAAAGATCTCCATGCCACCACGGAGGTGCCCCCCGAGCACTGGCCCCACGTGGATGATGGCGTTGGGGACCGTGGGCTCAAGGGTGGCTCGCTCTGTTTGTGTGGGGCGAGCTGCCCCAGCAAGGATCTTGCTGGGGCTGCTGAGGCTGCCCTGGCAAGGGTCTTGCCGGGGGAACCTGCTTCGTCCTTCTGCTCTTTGTGGTCTTGGCCTTGGCGTTGCTCTGATTGTCTTGGGCTTCGGTCTTACCTTGGCTCACCTCCCCTGTTCTGCTTGGTGTGACCGCGGGCGCGGCTCCGACTGCCCGTGCATAGGTAAAGGGGGTACAAAAACGCACTCCTCTTTTTGTACACCGACAGGAGCCCCCGGGCCTGGGCCACACATAAGCGCGACACATTGTTGGGCCAGGCCCAAAAAACGGTGCGCGGGCAGGCGGAGCGGTTTTTACCGCGGTAAAAAATTTCGCGCGCTGCGCTTCTCACGACCCGCGCGTGGGGTGCGGCATGGAGGGGTGTGCGTGACGTGGGCGGCATGCGTGGGGCAGTTTCTGCACGCATGCGTCATATCGCAGTAAAGAGGCGACTCGCGCCTTCCCCGTAAGAAGAGGGAGGCATGGAGGCGCGGCTCATTTACTGAATGGGGTCGGGTCGCGGTCTTCAAGGCATCCACACCCCACGATCACGGGGTGGGGAGAGGTCGCTTCGCCTGTCCCCTCGGTTCTGCATGCCTGCCACTCGTCCTTCATGCGCCTGGGGTGGCAAGCGGTGGAGGCGGGAAAGCGGGCCATCGCTGGTTGGGGCAGCGGGTCGGTCCCGTTTCTCTGCGCCTCCGGTGGCTGGATTGGTCGAGCGGGGCGGCCGAGCCCCGACCCCGCCCCTTTATAAGGGGGGAAGTGGGGATGGCGTCCCGCACTCTCCTGTCTTCTATCTCCTCTCGCTTCTACTTCTTCCTTTCACTCGTCATGGAAAAAGGAAATCCTGGTCCCTCGACGGTGGCGGCGAGGGTCGCCGCTCGACAGCGCGTCCCCCCTCCTCCTGAGCCCGCGGTGGTAGAGCCGGCCACGAGGGGAAGGGGGAGGGGGCGAGGCCGTGGGCGAGGCCGGGGCAGAGGTCGTAGTGCTTGGGGAAGAGGAGGACGGGGCGGCGCGCCGGCCTCGCCCCTGCCAATGATGCCTTTTCCGATAGAAGGCCATGTTGGAGACCAGCCCCGTGAATTCTTCATCAGGCTGTGCCGGCCTCCGCGTCGCCGTCTTCATCTTCCTGCCCCGTTCGCTCGGGAGATGGAGCGTGACCCGCCCCAATCCCTCAGACTGCACATGAGGTCTTGTGGGAATGGGGGCACGCGGGTCGACGTCGACTTCCCGGCTCCTCGGGTGATGTACCTCCACCGCGGATGGAAGACGTTCGCCCGCATCCACAGCCTGATGGCGGGGCTTGTCCTCTACTTCAAATTAATGGAGGACGGCCTGCTCTCCGTCAAGGTCTTCGGAGACTTCGGGACTCGCCTGAAGTGCTGCGTGGAGAGCTCCTCCAACGGAGATTCCGACGATGGAAGCTCTTCCTCGAGCGAAAGTAATGAGGAGGACAGCGGGGCAGATGACGGGGACGAGTCCGACTAGGCGTCGGACGCCCCGCGCCTGGGCGGGTGCGGCAGCAGCATCTGCACCTGGCCGCTCCTCCGGCAGAGTTTTGCCAGGGGTGGGGCCAGCTCCTTGAACTTCTTGGGGCCGTCTCCTTGGGCGGCTGGCGTCGGGAGGCTGCGGAAGAGGAAGAGGGCGGGTGGCAAGGCCGTCAACTCGGAGTACGCGGGCACCGACGCCTTCATCGCGTATTGCCGGTCCTGCCGCCTCGTCTTCCAGCTCCTTTCCCGGCACCGTCATCACCGTCCCACCCGTGGGCAGCCGCCGAGGTGTTCTCTTGGTGCTTTCTGCTGCTCGTAGCTCGCCTAGGCACCCCTTATGCCCTCTCGCCTCCTTGACCTGCCTCCTGAGGAGAGGGACAAGAAAGGGATTACGGGCATCTTATCTCTTTTTGAGTTTGTAAGCCTGCGGGCCTTTGTTAAATTTAGAACTTGTAATCCCCTTGCTCATGTTTTTCATTCCGTACGAACTGTACCTGTATGGGATGTTTTTAATGAAAAAGGGATGCTTGCCGGGTTTTTCGTTCGTGGGTAAATCCCACGACAAGGAGCGAATCCTTGTTATTGTTTAAGATAAATGTTTTTCGCCCGGCACCAGGCCTTGCCGTCCCCCCACTCCACTCGACCGTTCTCGCGCTCTTGGTGGAGGCAGTGATGAAGTGGGCTTTAGGCTCCTCGTTCTACCTCCTTGTCGCCGCGGCTACAACCAAATCCGGACCCAGGAAATAATCCGTAGGTATAGGAAAAAGGGGAGCACGGCAGCCTAGAGATAAAAACGAGGTTTCACATGCCCCAGTCCGGTTCCGAAATGCATGACAGAGGATAAAAGACTTATCTGGATCTGCAACCCCCAGCAATCTCATCTTGCCGCGGTTGGATCCTTGTGCTTGAAGCCCCCGGCAATTCTAGTTTGCCGGGGTCGGGACGCCGATCTGTTTTCTTTCTTCCAAGTTGCTCGGCAGAAGTGCTCATGTGCCCTGCGAACCAAAGGAGGACAGAAGAGAAACAGATAGACGCGCACTCGACCTCTAACCTAGGGGTTAGTCGCTACTGAGCACTATCAACCCTAACCACGGAAGAGACTCGACCTAGCATGCATGCTATGACTTAGAGCGCCAGCGCTTCATTTATTTATGCTCAGGGTCTGCGCCTGGCTTTGTATGAAGGGTTACATGCCTTGCCGGCAAAGCTTGTACAAAAGGTGGCTTGCCGGGAGGCCCGGGAAGCCATGCCTTATGGGTAAAACTTGCGAAGATGCTCGATGTTCCAGGAGTTGCTCACTAGGACGGCATCTTCGGTCTCCAGGCGGACTGCGCCGGGCCTTGTGACTCGTATTACCCGATAAGGGCCTTCTCACTTTGGCGTCAACTTGTTGGCATTCTTGGCAGACTGAACGCGCCGAAGAACAAGGTCGCCTTCCTCAAAGCTTCGGGCATGAACCTTGCGGCTATGGTAGCGGCGCAAGGCTTGCTGGTAGTGCACTGCTCTCACAGCCGCCCGAAGACGATCTTCCTCAAGGAGCGTTGCATCATCTTGGCGCAACTGCTCTTGCTCAAGCTCATCACAAGCGAGCACTTGAGGTGACCCATATATGAGTTCCGTGGGGGGAACTGCTTCTGCCCCGTAGACCAGGGCAAAAGGTGTCTGGCTGGTGGCTCGATTTGGCGTCGTCCTGATCGACCAAAGAACCGCTAGCAATTCATCAATCCAGCGCCTTCCGCTCTTGCGCAGCTTGTCAAAAGTCTTTGTCCATAGGCCTCGCAACACTTCAGCATTCGCCCTCTCCGCTTGGCCGTTGCTCCGTGGGTGTGCCACGGAAGCAAAACAGACCTTGCTGCTGATGTCTTGAATGTATTGCATGAAGGTGTGGCTCGTGAACTGCGTGTCGTTGTCGGTGATGACTCTATTTGGCACACCAAAACGGCAGACCAATCCTTTGAAAAAGTTGACAACTGACTGAGCAGTCACCTTTCTCACTGCTTCCATCTCCGGCCACTTTGTGAACTTGTCGATCGCAACGTACAAGTACTCAAAGCCCCCGACAGCGCGGGGGAAAGGGCCCAGTATATCGAGCCCCCAGACCGAGAATGGCTAGGAGAGAGGGATTGTTTGAAGGGCTTGAGCTGGTTGATGAAGCTTCTTTGAATGGAACTGACACGCTTCACACTTGGTTACTAGTGCCGTCGCATCCTGGAGGGCGGTGGGCCAGAAGAAACCTTGCCGGAACGCCTTCCCGGCAAGGGCCCTCTACCCTATGTGGGAGCCACATATGCCTCCATGTATCTCCGCCAACAGCTCCAGTCCTTCCTCCCGGGGGATACACTTCAATTTCACACCGTTTGGCCTTCTCCTGTACAGGACGTCATCGACGAACTGGTACAGGGCGAACCGACGGGCTACTCTTTCCGCTTCTTCCTGCTCCTCAAGAAGCTCCCCTGTTTGGAGGAATTGGACGGTATGCTGCACCCATGCCGGATCCTGGGGCTCGACGGCAAGGGCCAAAGGCATTTCTTCCACCATGGGAGCGGTTGTCTCTACGGCCGTGGCTTGACACCCTGCCGGAGCCAGTTGCTTTTGGGCAGGCTCAGTGTCTGTGGCAGCACCCTTGCCGGCAGCCCCAGGTGGCTCAGTAGGAAAGTACTTGCCGGGACCTGACTTCCTCCGCTTGTTCTGCCCCGCTAATAGTTCGACGGATGGTTGAGTTAACCGGAGAAAAAAGGTATCTGGTTCCACAGGTAGCTTGAATGCGGCACGCTTTGACAGGTAATCGGCGATGTCGTTCTTCGCTCGGGGGATGTGCTCCGCTTGGATACCGTCAATGTGTTCCTGCAGCTTCCTCACCTCATCTATGTAAGCTTCCATCAATGGGCTCTGATAATCCTTGTTGACCTGTCTGACAACGAGCTGCGAGTCACCCCTGACGATGAGCTTCTTAACCCCGAGGTCTGCCGCGATCCTAAGACTGGCAAGCAATCCCTCGTACTCAGTAGTGTTGTTGGTTGACATCTCACTGGGGAAGTGCATCTGGAGCACGTATTTGAGGTGCTCTCCAGTGGGTGCGACGAGCGGCACACCGGCACCGGCGCCTCGCAGCGAGAAAGCCCCATCAAAGTACATGATCCAGTCGTAGTCTGCTTCCTTGCCGGGGAGAGTGGTCTCCTGGATTTCTTCATCAGGCGTCGAGGTCCATTCTGCAATGAACTCTGCCAAGACTCTGCTCTGAATTGTCGAGGTACTTTCAAACCTTAAATCAAAGCTTGACAACTCCAAGGCCCATTCCACAATCCTTCCAGTCGCATCCGGGTTGTGCAGTATCCGTTGCAATGGGAGGCAGGTGACGACAGTGATCTCGTGGGCTTGGAAGTAATGACGCAGCTTCCTCGAGGCCATAAGGAGGCCGAAGAGCAATTTCTGCACATCGGAGTACCTCGATGTAGCTCCCTGCAAGAGGGAGCTGACAAAGTAAACTGGGTGCTGCATCATCTTCTTCTTCTGCACCACCTCACTTGACTGCGCGGGCACTGCCTTGGCGGCATCAGACTCTGCCGGGGGCCTCGCCTTGCCGGCACCAGGCCCTGCCGGGGGAATTTTGGGCTTGCCATCTGCTAGTTCTGCCGCCGTCACTGCCTCCTCGTTGACCTCCCTCTGTGCCACTAGCGCGACGCTGACCACTTGATTCATCGCCGCCAGATACAGCAGCAACGACTCTTGTGGTTTAGGCGCAACCGGTATTGGCGTGGAGGAAAGGTATTTCTTCAGATCGTGCAATGCTGCCTCGGCTTCTGGGGTCCACACCATTGGGCCTGCCTTTTTCAAGATTTTGATGAAGGGAAGGGCGCGCTCGGCGGACTTGGAGATGAATCGGCTCATGGAGGCAACACAGCCGGTGAGCCGACGCACATCCTTGATCCGCTTGGGCGCCTCAATCTGCTCAATAGCCTTGATCTTGTCTGGGTTTGCCTTGATCCCGCGCTGAGACACAAAGAACCCGAGAAGCTTGCCGGATGGAACGCCGAAGACATACTTCTCAGGGTTCTGCTTGAGGTTGATCTTTCGCAGGTTGGCAGATGTCTCCTCCAGATCTTGCACAAGAGTTGGCCCGTCCTTGGTTTTGACCACTATGTCATCCATGTATTCCTCCATATTTCTATGGAGCTAAGGTTTAAAACCAATTTGGACTGCTCTTGCGAACGTTGAGCCAGCACTCTTTAACCCTAAAGGCATCCGTAAAAAGCAATACGTACCACATGGGGTGATGAATGCTGTCTTCTCTTCATCCTCTCTTGTCATGAAGATCTGGTGGTAGCCTGAGTAGGCATCGAGGAATGATAACAGATCACACCTGGCTGTGGAGTCAACAATCTGGTCGATGCGCGGAAATGGGAAGGGGTCCTTAGGACAAGCCTTATTGATATCTGTGTAATCAATACACAGCCTCCACTTCCCATTTGCCTTGCGCACCACTACTGGATTGGCCAACCACGTCGGGTGGAGCACTCCTCTCACAAAACCTGCCGCTTCCAACTTCCTGATCTCCTCTGTGATGAACTCCTGCCTCTCCAGAGCCCGCTTTCTGACCTTCTGCTTGACGCGCCGCGCGTGGGGGCAGACAGCTAGGTGGTGCTCAATCACCTCCCTGGGAACACCGGGGATGTCGGATGCTTGCCACGCAAACACGTCGACATTCGCCCGCAGGAAGGTGATGAGCGCGCCTTCCTATTTGCTGTCGAGGGTGGAGCCTATGGTGAAGGCCCCTCCCGTGCCGTCCTCCCTGACGGGCACCTTCTTGGTCTGCGGCGGCTCGGCTCTGGATCTCTGGCTCTTGTCGGTAGAGCTCTCTGGCACGTCCTCGACGGCAGCACAACACTCCGAGGAGGTGCGCTTGCCGGAGTGGGTGCGAGAGGTCTTGCCGGGCTTCTTCTTCCCTCCCGGGCCTTCAGCGGCAGGAGGAGGTGCCTTGACGGCAGCTGCTGCAACTGCTTCCCGATAGAGTTGGTCCGCGCAGATCAGCGCGTCCTTCTTGTCGGAGGGGACGGAGATGATGGTCAACGGCTCAGGCATCTTTAGCATGTTGTAGGCGTAGTGCGACGCCGCCATGAACTTGGCTAGTGCTGGGCGGCCGAGGATCCCGTTGTAGGGCAAGGGGATCTCGGCCACGTCGAAGATGATCCTCTCCGTCCTGTAGTTCAATTCTCCTCCAAACGCCACGGGCAGTGTGACCTTCCCCTTCGGCAGGCTCCTCCCCGGATTGACCCCTTGAAACGTGCCCGTTTCCTCGAGGTCTTCATCAGGGATTTGCAATCTTTTGATCAGGACAGGTGAGATCAGGTTTAGGTCGGCCCCGCCGTCAACCAACATCTTGTTCACCCTGAGGTTGCGTATCGTTGGTGAGACCAACAATGGCAAACACCCGACCGCGGTAGTGCGGTCAGGGTGGTCCTCGGCGTCAAAGATGAGGGGCGTGCTAGACCACTTCAGTGGCTTCTGAGCATCGAACGACGGCTCCTGTAATCTCACGCGCCCACTGCTTGAGCTGGCGATCAGAGGTATACTGCGTCGCGCCGCCATCGAAGCACATGGCCTCTGTAGCCTTCTGGAACCCTTGCCCACCAGACTCGTCGTCCTTGTCGTGGTCATCGTCTTCTTGTTTCTTGTCGCGGCCCCGGGCGGGTCTCTCTTGCTGGCTGTCCTTGCCGGGGCGGCCTCCTTGGCCGCCACGCTTCTTGCCGGATCCATCAGCACTGTCCTAGTCCTTCTCCTTGTCCCGCCTCTCGTACTGCACCCGACTTGTCGGCAGTTCTGGAGGTCATGGCCCTTGGTGCGGTGGATCTTGCAGTATTGCTTGCCGGAGCTCCCTGGCTTGTCGGTAGCCGCCAAGGCCCGGCAAGCGGCGCACCCGGCAATCTCCTTGTCGGGAGCGTCTGCCTTGACCTTCTTGTCGGCACTGGTGTCGTCATATCCCTCTATGGCAAGCACGGCCCTGCCCTTGCGTTTCCTGTTGCGACACCGGCCCTTCTTCGTCGGGGTAGCGGCGTCCTCATCGGTAGAGTCGGTTTTCGCGCCGGTGTCTTCGCCGGGGTACTTCCTTCCCTCTTCAGCCCGGGCGCATCTATCGGCCAGAACGTAGAGCTCGGCCACATCCTTAACCTTGGTCATCGCCAGCTCCTCGTGCATCTTGTGATTGCGCACGTTCTAGTGGAACGCGCTAATCACAACGGTGGGATGAACGTCGGGGATGTTGTACTGCACCTGGCTGAATCTCTGGATGTACTTGCACAGGGTCTCCCCTTCCTTCTATGGAATGATATGCAGATCACTGGCCTGGCCATGAGCTTGGTGGCCTCCTGTGAAGGCGCCAACGAACTCATGGCACAGATCCGACCAAGAAGAAACGGAATCCACCGGCAAGTGCATCAACTAAGACATCACATTGGGCTTGAGCGCCAGCGGGAAATAGTTGGCAAGCACCTTGTCGTTGCGAGCCCCAGCAGCCTGCATCGCGATGGTGTAGATGCTGAGGAACTCGGATGGATGAGTCTTGCCAGTGTACTTCTCGCCGACGTCGGGCTTGAACGTGCGGTGGGACGGCCACTAGAACTGCCGCAGCTCACGGGTAAAGGCCCGACAGCCCACCTCGTAAGGTAGGCCGCCGGAGCCCCCCGGTGCCGGGTGGTCCATAGCGGGTCCCGCACGCTTGTCCGACTGGCGGCGTGTTTCATGTTGACGCTCGACGGTGGTTTGAGCGTCCTCGTGAGCTCGTTCCCGGAGGACCTGGCGCTGGTCGCGGAGGGTCCACGGGTCGGACGATGCTATGGAGATGTTATCACAAGCGTCGTCACGACGGGCCGACGCCCGCGGCGGCTGGCGAGGAGGAGGAGAGTGCACCGTGGCTGCAACTCCCCGGTCCTCCCAGCGTCAGCATGCGGTGGCTCGGTGGAGTGCCGACTCGAGGGTCCCGCCGGTCGCGGATCGTCTTTGTTGGCGACGGCGACGAGGCTCCGGATGGTGGCCCTCCACTCGTCAAGCTTCTCCGCAGCAGGAGGCAAGTCGAGGAGCAGCTGCGCGCGCGCCAAAGCTTCTGCCAGTGTGGGCGGTGGCGACAACTGCATGGATCGCGGCGCGTTTCGACTTCTAACTACGTTAGAAGGAGCTCCGTTACGACCCAGCGACTGCATGCCATTTTCTCCAGCGCTTCGGCGGGCGTGCTGAACCCCTTCATCCTGCGGATGATGCACGGGGCTCTTCCCACGGCGGTGCCCAGGGTCACCAACGCAATGACGCTGCTCGACGCGCACACCATGGGAAGAGCGCGCAGTGATCGCCGGGGTGGGCATCCTGGAGGTCGCTGCGCCGCCCGGAGGTGGCACAACGACACCCCTGGAGGGCCCCGCGCCGCCTGCGGGGGGGCCCAGCTCCGTCTTTGGATCCGGCAACGTGTAGCCGGTCGTCTGGTGCGCGACCGACGCCGCTCGCCAGGCTCTGACAACCAGGGCGATGCTGGTGCTCGCGGACCGCGGCCCGGGTCCTGTCTGCGACCGGTCCACTGCCCGCCCGCACTGGCACGGGCCGTTCGGCTCCCAACTAGCCGACCGTCGTGGCCGTCTTCTTCTTAGGAGCCATGGCGACGAAGAACTGCTAGGCTAACTACTATACCAGATTCTCACAATTGCGCCCCCTACCTGTCGCGCCAAAGATGTCGGTGTGGAACGACACCTATGGGATCACAAGAATCCCTACTACGGTTGCCGGGGCGCGGGGTTGCGAGAAGAGCAGGGCTAGTAGACAGCACAAGGATCTTTTACCCAGGTTCGGGCCGCGAGGATGCATAAAACCCTAGTCTTGCTTTGGTGGGTGTATTTCAGAGAGTTCTTGAGCTCTCGAACTAGCTGTGGTCAGTGCGTGGTTTGAAAGAGCCGAATCCTTCTCCAGTATGCCATGGGCCTCCTTTTATAGTCGGAAGGGGCTGCCACAGTGGCACACAAGAGGTGGAAAGGCGTACAGTGCCCTGAGCTTATCGCTCGTATTACAGGACAAGACGCATTTAATGCGTAGCTTAGGTGTCCCCTTGCTTTATTGGGGACGGGGGCGAGGCCCGTCCCGTCCGTCGCCGCTCCTCCTCGCTTTGACACGCGCCCTGGCCAGTGAGGCACGTGGTGCCATGTAGGCAGGCAGGCAGCTGAGGTGGCGTAGTGGCGGAGCCTTCACGAAGATCTGCATGCCGCCATGCAGGCACTCGATGAGTTGGCCTGGGAGCTGCATGTTTCCACGCAGGTGCCCGCCCAGCTAGTTGGGCTGGCAGCTGCATGTGAACGGCGGTGGAAGCTTGGTTGGTGTGGGCCTGGAGGTGGCCCTGCTGGCATCCTTGGTGAGGGCCTTGCCTGGTGGCCCGGCAAGGGTCTTGCCGTGGCGCGCTGTCATCCCCGGCAAGGGCCTTGCCTGGGGTCTGGTGGCCTTCCTCGGCAAGGATCTTGCCGAGGATCGTCGTCTTCTAATCCTCATCTGAACTTGAATATGTCTTCACAAATAGCTGCATGCCACCACGGAGGTGCCCACCGAGCCCTGGCCCCACGTGGATGATGGCGTTGGGGACCGTGGGCTCCAGGGTGGCTCGCTTTGTTGGTGTGGGGCGAGCTGCCCCGGCAAGAGTCTTGCGGGGGCTGCTGAGGCTGCCCCGGCAAGGGTCTTGCGGGGGCTGCTGAGGCTGCCCCGGCAAGGGTCTTGCCGGGGGAACCTGCTTCGTCCCTCTGCTCTTTGTGGTCTTGGCCTTGGCGTTGCTCTGATTGTCTTGGGCTTCGGTCTTACCTTGGCTCACCTCCCCTGTTCTGCTTGGTGTGACCGCGGGCGCGGCTCCGACTACCCGTGCACAGGTAAAGGGGTACAAAAACACACCCCTCTTTTTGTACACCGACATGGGGCTTCATCAACGGTCTTGTCCACCGCTTCGTAGCGCTCCGCTGCCACTCAAGATCTGCATCCGTGCGCGGCCAGCCAACGCCAGCGCATCACCCTCAACGGCTCGGAAGTGACCCGCACTCTAGCTAGGCGAGCATGCCCAAACACAGGCCCGGACTAGGTATCCACAGATCACTCCCTTGTGCATTGATTCGACAATATTTGGATATTCTTTCACTTATCTCTTAGCTTACACGCCTATGCAACTCTTACTTTAACTCTTATTTCTTCTGGAGATATCATCTGAAACAAGCAAAACCATTTTTTAGTGAAGCATGACGGCGCTATGGGATCTGTACACATCCTGCACACCCGTATAACCTTGTAAGTATCTGTCCTCCGGTACAACAGGAAGGTCGATTCCTCTTATTTGATCAACCATTCGCCGTGTCAAAAATGCAGAGGGGGATGCAAGGAGCACAAGGCCTGCACATCCAAGCAAGTGGTAACATGGACTTGTACATGGAACATCCCAAGCATAAGCAGAGCTGCAGTGAGCCTATACAATGAGCTATTGTAAGTCCCTGCATTTCATTTAATTTGTACTGACATGTGTGTATGATTTGTGTGCAGTGGCGGATCCACGAATTCAAGTTACCAGGGGCGAACATTTAACTTAAAAATACGAAGGCACTTGCACTCCGGAAATCAACATAACTTGAGAAATGTGAAGCTACATGCACTTTGAAAACCAGGAAATAATCCAAAGTAGTTCAGATTATAAAACACTAAATGATGTAAGCACCAAAAAACACAAAATGCAACATGGTGTACAAGGACTACTAACATGGTCTATACCTGCTTGAATTATTCGTTCTCTGGCTGAAAATATTGAACTGTAATTGCATCTATAACCAGTGCGCAAACTGCATATCAATATATCTATCCTGCACAAGTATGCCAATAGTTTCAAACAATATATTAGAAAAGTATTTATGCTACATTGTCATGATACGGGGACTTTCAGGTAGATGGACTTGATGTTTCCTCAAGCTATGATAATGTACTATAATTTTCTTGTCATCAATGCCTGCAAATATCTATGTCTCTCTCAACATAGCAGATCATCATTAGTCACTAAATCCTTCAATGGGATCTTGCAAAATGCTTGCATTAGATCCCTCATTAGACACTATATGTTCAAGAACAGGAGCGTGTAAAATGTTTGCATCAAATCCTTCATTAGCAGTCTGTTCATTAGACACTTCAGGTTCAAGAACAATATGAGCTTGTATGTTTGCACTAGAAACTTGATTAGATACATCAGATTCAGTCAGTTCATTATTGATTGGGAGAGTTATAAAATAAACAGAAATTGGTTTCATTTTCTCATAGATTCCCTACATACAAGCAGCTTTATAACACCTTCAGGTTTAACTATTGGTCACAAATTGAACAGTTGAATTAGATATAATCAGGGATGTGATGTACCTGCTCATTGCGCATGCTTCTCTTGCAAGCTGCGACTGTCCGTTTGCGCAAGCTCGATGCCATGCCCGTGCTGCTGCCGCTGCCTCCCACGCAGGCTACACTCAGGGTTGGATCTTCATCTTCTTGTCCTTCCATTCTCTTGAAGCCCAACGACTGCCCTCCAACGAGGGCGCGAGGAAGTGCTGTGTCAGTCTGTCCAGCGGTGCCTAGGTTAGGAGCGAACCAGACTGAAGGCTGGAGCGAACGAATTGGGATTTTTCCTGCTGTCGATCGATCTGGGAGGCGCTCGTTTGGGCTATAGGGCTTGCCTTTCACTTACGTTATTGGACCATCCAAATTGAAACATTTTTCTCCATTTTATACATTGCCTGCTCGTGCATTGGGACGAACAAAACTAGCCTGGACCAACCTGGACGACTCAAACTAGGTGCACACTTTCCAGCCACCCGAGGCGACCGCCCATACCAGACCCTATGGTGGCGTCGTCCCTTTTTGCGTGTATGATTGGGGTAGTGAAAAATAGTCCAGTGGCGCTTTTGATTTACCCACAGAATGGTTGAATTGCTTGTTTCTATGAACTGAGTTAGCCAATAATGTGAAGGATGCCAGTCTTTTCATCCTATTATAGATTGCTTAGATCTCGATATGTCAAATGTAATAGCATGAAAGATATTGTAAAATCCAGTGTGATGTTTGTGGCTACAACTAGTCTGGCTACACGTCCTCATATAACATATGAAGGACCCACCATCTTACCAGATTAGACATTCGACGTACCAATGCAGTGTGGGAAGAAAGAAGTATTGGGACTGCGTATCAAAGCAATTGATGCCATGGACTCCTTCATAGAACCTTGTAAGCGATAAAGAAGTTGCAATGTGCCTGTACAAAGAGCTAGCGTAACTTCAATTACCCGCTTCTCGGAATTTTAGTTAGCCATTTATTGCAAAATTGTTCAATTATGTTGCTTGGCTTAATTTAGTTTGCTAGTGATTACATAATGCCATAGTCTGTTGATCCTATTATATACTGTGCCTATCTATGTGTTTGATACTTACTGTTAAGAATTACCTGTTTGCCTGAACTTAAATAGCTACTTAAGCACGTTGATAGCTGGTCAAATGTACTTCTAGGGTGCAGCAGAATTCACGTGTAATTTACGTTCTAATACCTTGTTTGTTTAATTGGTTTTCTGTTATCACTTCTTGCACTAGTAATGTTTGCATGTTCATAGATAGACAACTGTCAGGTTTATATGAGGGACACCGTCTTTTTAACTTATATATGTGTTGGAATCATTTTGCTTAGATCAAAGAAATTTACAGATGTCTGTGTTGCTGGTAAACGGTACCGACTTGTTACTTTAATATGTTGCCAAGAACTTGTTAGTTTTACTAGTTCATGTGTAATTAAATATGTTGCCAAAACTAGTTAGTTTTACTAGTTTGGTGTTAGTTTCTTATGGCTCCTGCAAAACTTTATTTATTGATTTCTAACATTCAAGTTTGCAGGATCCAACTGAAACTCCGTTGGCACAACAGGTATGTTTTTCAGAAACTTCCTTGTTTACCTGGTTTGCTACTGTAACTTGTTGCTGTAATCATCTTACCAACTTCAAGTTTTCAGGATCCAATTGGAAGTCCACTTGCAAAGCATGTATGTTTTCAAAAATATATTTGTGTAAAAGGTTTGCTGCCGTAACTTGTTGCTCTAATCAAGTTACTGACTACTCAACTTTCCAGGATCCAAGAGAAACTCCAATGCCACAACAGGTTCCTTTTGCAAAACATGTTCGTTTAACTGCTTTGCTGCTGCAACCGGTTGCTCTAATCACATTACTAGCTACTCAACTTTTCTGGATCAGAGAGAAACTCCAATGCCACAATAGGTACCTGTTGGGGATATTACTATTGGGTATAAACCGGCCAGTAGAGGCCGAGTTATACCCATAATGAGTTATTTATATTTGAAGCCCATGAAGACAAGGAGTGTGGCGCTTTACGAAGGCCCAGGGCCCAGGGGCGGATTAAGGTTTGTATACATAAACCGCCATTGATATGTAAACTTGTGTTGTAAGATAGGAAAGGGTAGAAACTGAGCTGGACACGTTTATGAGCCGGCCTCAGGATTCTGTAAACCGGCGGGCGTCAACCTATGTATATAAAGGGACGACCTGGCGGCGGTTTAGGGAGAACAAAACAACAACTCGAGAGCCAGGCATAGCGGATTCGCTCCCTGGTCATCGAAACCCTAGCAATTCCACAACAACTGGATTAGGCCTTTACCTTCACCGCAAGGGACCAAACCAGTATAAACTCCCTATGTCCTTTTTCCGCTTTAACCCCTTTAAGCTAACCCGTCGCGATGGCTCCACGACTAAGTCCTTTCACTAGGACATCTGCCGTGACAAAACCACGACAGTTGGCGCCCACTGTGGGGCTATTACACGATGGTTTCGAGTTCTTAGAGGTCAGCTTCGTAGGGCTCAAGGGATACGCTGTGGGCCGGATGACTAAGAGTCGTCGCGGCAAACTCTATATCAATGACGCAGGATGGGGCCCCGAGGCCGGCTCAATCGAGTACGGGTACCGGGTCCCCTTCGGTGGCATTCACGTTTTCATTGGCAAGATCGGCGAACCGGGCCCTGAGCCGGACAACTGCGCCGACATCGTCAAAACGGCTTAGCGTGCGAGACCCGCCCAGGTTCAGCCTGCCATAAAGCGTGCCTTCGTGGGAGTCATCCATGGAGCGGAATCTGAGGTTAGATCGGCATCTGGTGGTGAGACCGTCGTTTATTCTGATGACGAATCATCAACCAGAGAAACCGAGTCATTGTACCAGTTGCAAGATAGCCGGATTGGGGGCTGTTCCGACGGTGACAGTATTCCGGACCCCTTTGATCCGCCGAGCCGGGTTACAATCTTCATGGCCGGTACACAGCCTATGCAGCATTCTTCGACTGCAGCGGCAATGATTTTTGGATCAGTGGCGGCGACAGCAGCCGGGGCAGGAGGCCCTGCGCGACCGTCGGCTCAGGTTTTATCCGATTTATTTGACGCTTTGGCAGCGCTGCTGGCGGAAGTTAACCCGACAAATCAGGATGAGCATAACGCGGAAATCGCGAAGGTGAAGGATCAGATAACTCAGGCCAAGGCAGACCTGGCAGCCGAGGATATTAAGATGGCCGCAGAGCGGGCCGAGTTGGAGGCACAGGCTTACTGGCTTATGTTGGATCAGAGCGCGTCAAACGATGTCATGAGGAGAGGGTACCGGTCTCACCTGCCTCCGGTTTATGAGGCCAGGAATCTCTTTAATACCCCAGGAGCAGGAACCAATAATCAGCCAGTGGTAAACCGGGTGGAGCACCTGGAACGGGGGCGCCGGTTCAGCCACATGCAATAGATCCGGCTCGTCAGAACAACGTCCTGTCACAGCACGTCCCAACACCACCGGGTCATTACTCTACCCGTTGGATAACATTGTTGCCGCCGCTTCACGATTGATAGCTCTCCCGATCCAAGGCGAGTCCCCAGTAGCGGTCGAGACACGACGGGCTAGAAATCTCCTTCAGACAGCCTTGACTCAGCAGCAAGCTTATTCATATAGCCGCGAGAGGATTCATTCTACTCCCTGCCCGAGCCGGAGTTACAGCAGGCACATATTGATGAACCGGTCGTGTCGAGCAGTGCGCGGAATCGTAATCCATCTCGTGGCCATAACCCAGTGGGTGGCGGTGATGATGCTCGGAACATGGTGGATCATGCTAGGGCACGTCGAGAAGCCGAGTTAGCGGCGCAGTACGCGGCCCGTCAGCTTACTCCGGTTTGTCCAACAACTTCGGTGGAACCAGGGGTTACCTCCAGTTCTTTGGGGGTGTCGTGTCTCGTCCCAGCGCTACGCAATGTACGGCTGCCCAAGGATTTCAAGGGTCCACATAAAGTGCCGAATTACACTGCCGATTTATCCCCTGAGTCATGGGTCGAAAGCTATGAGATGGCAATGGAGATGCTGGATGTGGATGATGTGGCATGTGCTAAATATTTCACCATGATGTTGGAGGGAACGGCTCGCACATGGTTGAAAAGCCTGTCAGCTAACTCCATTGGGTCATGGGCCAAGTTAAGGGCCCGGTTTATCCAGAATTTCAAGGACACGTGCAAGCAGCCCATGTCAATTGTGGACTTAGCTGCCTGTGTCCAGGAGGAAGGAGAATCAACAACCCATTGGGTGCGCCGGGTTTCAGAAATCTTGCATTCATCTCACCGCATCAATGCTGATACAGCAGTATTAACATTGGAAGGCAATTGCTGGTTCGCACCTCTGAAGCTGAAGTTGGGACGGCTCAAACGTCACTGCAATGACATGGGGACGCTTATGGTAGCTCTGGTTAAGTATGCCGACTCTGATAGTACCAAGGACCCTGAGTCTGACGATGACAAGACAGGAAAGGGAAAGAAGAGCGGCAGCACCAAAGGGCAGCAGCATAACCCGGCGGGTCATGGAAACAGCGATAAGCGTAAAGCGGATAACAGTTTAGATTTTGTGGCTAATACCAACACGCGGGATAATGGTCAGCGTCGTAAGGGTAAACCGCCCCCACGTGGTGGAGGATCAGGTCCGAATCCGGAGCGCCTGTCTCACCTGTTAAATCAGCCTTGCCCAAAGCACGGGTCGCGGGAAAAGCCAGCCACGCACCTCTGGAAGGATTGTTTTATTATGCGGGAGTTCAAAAAATCAGATTTTTTCCGGTATGATCGCGGACCGGCCGGCGGTTGTGACACCCAAATTTTTATTTGGATTTTTCAAAAGATTTTATTTGACTTGAGGGGAGTGATTTAAATTTTTCTTCAAGAGAACTCTCCCTCTCATATAATTTTTCTTTATGGCAAAAGTTTTATTTGGATTCACCCAAGATCTATCTTTGTTCTTGGAGGTTCTTGCTTTTCATTTGGACTCAAGACCAAATGTTTTTCTTTTGGGGAAAACAACTTTTAAAAATCTTTTTGGAAATGCACTATGGCTTTTGGAAAAGTCCTTTGCCACTTTCAACAATTCCTTCTTGCCATGGCCTTAGTGCAAATCCTCTCTCCTAACCCTTCCCTCACCTTTGGATCATGATCTGCATCAAATCTAGCAAGTTGGACCTCCCCATGTGATCATTTCCATTTGAATCTTATTCAAACAAATTTCTGTCTTCTATCCTACTACTTGGAGATTTACAAAGGAACTCCATTTTCTGTTTTGATTTTTGCCCCCAAACCAACTCTCCTCCCTAGTCCTTTGAACCCTCAACCAAGATCCATGAAGATCCACTGGTCTTCAGTTCAAAATTTTCAAACTACACTTGCTGCAAGTTTGGACCAGATTTGTCAAATTTGGTGAAATTCATTCAAAACCTTCTCCAAAAATTCCAAGTAAAATCAGGCAGCCCCTGGGTGCTTTGAGTGGCCATCTCACCAAGTTACAGCTCCAGAAAAATTTATCTCATAGCCAAAACCTTCTGTCGAACACCTGCAGTGCACTGTCTTTGTCACATTCAGAAAGTTCAGAGAACACTGCAGTGGCTTGCTGTCATTTTCTTCAGAGAAGGGCATCGATCTCGCCAGTACCACTGCGTCGCCTTGCTCCTCGTCCCCGCCCTCTTGTTCCTGCACCGCACGAACGCCTGGTGCCTTGCGGGCGTCGGCGACGAGCAGCAGAAGGTGCGCCACCCCGTGACCGACGCCGGCGGCAGCTTTGCGGACGCCAGCGGGAGACACGGCGCCGACGACGCCACCCAGCGCCGCCCAAACCACCGGAGCTCGCCGCGTGGCCTTCCACTCCCCCGAACGCGCTGACCACCCTCGTCGTGAACCGCAGGGCGCGGAGCGCGCTCTCTGCCGCCGTTGAGCCCGTGCGGTCACCTCACCATGGACCGACGCCATTACGCCAAGACCATCTCCGTTTAGCTGTAAAACGACTCCAGTAACCTCCACTGATGCCGCCTGGCCGCTCAAACCTCCTGCCAATCCACTGCTCCGCTGTAATCGCTCGCCGGAGATTCTCCGTTCACGGCCACCCCGTCGATCCGCCTATAAATAGAGGCCCCGAGCTTCAACTCGAGCACCCACCATCCCTACACTCCCCCTAGAGCACGCCTAGCCACTGGAAGAGCCCCGAGGAGGTCTCCTTCCTCGACTCCGGCCGCCGCGACCCGCTACGGGATCCAGCCCGATTCGCCCCCGTGTGTGCTCCTCCGCCTCCATTCTCTTGCCAGTAGCTTCACCTTGCATCACTCGTTCTGACCCGCGCCTCAATTCGTAGTTTGCAGCCCTCCATCGGAGTTCCCCATCCTCACCCGAGCCGCCGTCCGCCGGAGATAGTGTCGCCGTCGACGTGGTGCTCCCCGTTGGACGAGTCCACCACCCACCGACGCGGAAGAAGACGCTGAAGCTCTTGGTACCCTCCGTTTGTCCTAACTCGCCGTGGTTCGACGCCGGCGTCCACCGCAGTCTTCGGGCGCCGGCGAGCTTTTCAAACCTGACATGTGGACCCCGCGTGTCAGCCTCTGTTCTTTTATTCGCGAACCGTTTTCTGTTGGCGCCTTCGGGCAAAATACGTTTTCTCCTTTGCGCTTGCGCATTCCCAACCGAAGCGTTTTCTGTTTTCTCAGTTAAAACCCTGGAACTTTTCTGTTTCATTACAGATAAGTCCCTGGACAGAAACCTTTATAACTTTTTAATAAAAAGGAATTTTTGAGTGATTCTTTTTCTGTCAATCTTAAAATTTTGTCTAGTTTTTTATGGGATTTATTTGAAAAATATTTGGAAAAGTTTCTGTGTATGTGTTGGTTTTCACGTTAGTACCCGTTTCGTGATTGCCGTAGGTTCCGGAAGAGGTGACGGAGCCGCGAACTTCGCCGAGCTAGACTCCGACTTCTCCGAACCAGGCAACCATGTTTTGAACATTTGATATGACAGATGTTTGCATGTTTGCGTGAAAGTTTGTGCGTGGCATATGAGTGTCGGTAAATACCTCGTTGCTTGTAAGGCAACTACCCGGTTGTCACAAAGTCGGGATGATCTCTGATGAGAGATGGCCTAATCATGTGGTGACATGAAGGGCAGCAAGGTGGTACTGTTGTAGCATGCCAGCCTTGCGTCATCCGACTTTCTCCGACATTAACATGGTTGGAGCCACGTTATCGTTCTTTTTCCGCATGTTCCAAAGTTGCGATGGTCTCTGATGAGAGATGGCCTAATCGTGTGGTGACATGAAGGGCAGCAAGGTGGTACTGTTGTAGCATACCAGCCTTGCGTCATCCGACTTTTCCGACGTTAACATGGTTGGAGCCGTGTTACCGTTCTTTCCCCTTCCGTGCTACCACATGTCTCATTGCCAGGATGCGGTTTAGTAAGTTGGTAACCTCTTTCCGTGTACACACCAAACAGAGAGGCCGGGATGATGGTACCTTGGCCCAGGATTAAATCCAGTCATCTGGTCAGGGGGCATGGGTGTTTCCGGTTGGGACCAAGAGGGGGGCACCCCCTTAGAGCGCGCGTATATAAATTTGATCCCATGCTACGCGAGGTTGTAGCCTCCCCGTCTCAAGGTTTTTCTTGAACGTTGCTGTCGGGACCCCGATTCCAAGTCACACCGATCTAGCCTGTAACACCTCATATCACTTTGCGGCCTCACGCACGGTACTCCCACGGGTGTCGCCTTACCATGGCCCGGGACCGTTTGCGCCTTTTGGCTCGCGTATATGACAATGTCGCTAGCATCCATATGACAGAGAACCCGGGCCGACATGGCTAGTCGTGAACCCAAAGCGGCACTAACGTATGGGGACAGGCATACATGAATCAACATCGAACATGTCGGTCAGCAGCGTGCGAATCCGGGCTGTAGCACTGGCTAACAGGACTCCGGGAACCCGGGCTGTAGCAGGCTCGGCAGGACTCCGGATGTCACCGCGTGACATTTCCCCGAAGGGACAGACACAGGAACGAAGTGAATCACATGCCGGCCAGTCAAGTGTTCCGGAGCAGTAGTGCTGGGCTAGCAGGACTCCGGTGAACCGGGCTGTAGCGGACTACTATGGCTCGAGGAGGCACTAGACTACATTCCCCCATAAGAGAGGCTGCTAAGGATAGACAACTAGATTGTCGGATCCCACACATACCAAGCATTTCAATCATACACACAATATGCTCGATATGTTCAAGTACAACATGGCATCACAACAAGACTCTACGACTCAGAGTATTTATTCATTAGGCTCCGAAGAGCCAGATATTACAAACATGGGTCTCATGACCCAACATTCAGAGCATACAAGTCAAACACATGCGGAAGCTTAACATGTCTGAGTACAGACATCTACAAAAGAAAAAGGCTGCAAAGCCTGACTATTTACTAGATCCTGCCGAGGGCACAAGATCGTAGCTGAGGTATCAAGCTAAACGTCGAAGTCCACACGGAACTACTAGCGAGATTGACGTCTCTCTGCAAAACATAAAATAAGCAAACGTGAGTACAAATGTACCCAGCAAGACTTACATCAGAACTATCTACATATCCATCGGTATCAACAAAAGGGGTGGTGGAGTTTAACTGCAGCAAGCCAGCTTTGACTCGGTGGCTATCCTAAACTACGACTGCAAGTAACTCTTTTGAGGTGGCGCACACGAGTCCACAAATTCACCATACCAATACACCACTATGGATCCGCTCCCGTCTCCCTACGAGAACGCCATCCATAGCACTCACGCTTATCTTGCGCATTTTAGAGTATCCACTTTCACTTGTCTATGAACTGTTATAGGCAACCCAGAAGTCCATTTCCGCGGACACGGCTATTCGAATAGATCATATTAACCCTGCAGGGGTGTACTTCGTCACACACGCTCTCGCCACTTACCACCATGTACACGTCGTGTACCTCGGCAACCTTCAAGCGGAAGCCTGGCGAGGGAGTCGGCCATAGCCTACCTAAACACTCAAGTCTCTAGTCCAGGTTTATCGCCTATTCAGGTTCCATCCGCAGGGAGTCCGGCCGAGGTTTCCACATACGGCCCCGAACGATGTGTGCAGGGTTCCCGGTCACCAAACGGGTGACTCGGTACACCGGGCCACGAGCCTACCGCATCACAGCCCACCCCTTGGTCAGCGCTGTCCACGGCCTCCAGCTTACTACAAACACCAGAAACTACGTGCAACTCCTGGACAGAGGACAAGGGTGAATAAGAAGCCGAGGGGGTCCATTGGTTTCGGGCCCAATGCGTGGTAGTAACTGTATCATGGATCACAAACACAGAACTCAGTTCCTGAGGACGGCTTCAATGAGACAACCCACCATGTACTCCTACATGGCCTCTCACCGCTACCTTTACCAAATCGTGTTCACACACTTAGCTCACACACAGTAGGACATGTTCATCACCATTCCAATTCGTCCCCGACGAATCAGACCCGACTCAACTCTAAGCAGTAGCAGGCATGACAAACAAGCATGAATGAGTAGGCACATCAGGGCTCAAACAACTCCTACTCATGCTAGTGGGTTTCATCTATTTACTGTGGCAATGACAGGTCATGCAGAGGAAAAGGGGTTCAACTACCGCAGCATGTAACAGTTGAATCGATTGTCCTAATGCAGTAGAAGAGAGCAGGAGCGAGAGAATGGGATTGTATCGGAATGAACAAGGGGGTTTTGCTTGCCTGGCACTTCTGAAGATATTATAGTTCTTCATCGGTGTCATCGAACTCATCGTCGGAATCACGGCTATCGAGAGGGGACAATCACCGGCAAACAAGGAAGAATACAATCAATGCAATGCACAATATGATGCATGATCATGACATGGCAATATGACGTGATTTGGCCTAATGTAACTAGCAACAGAAAGGTTTGGGTTGATTTGAACTCAAGGTTCAAATTCAAATTCAAACTATGAATTCAAATAGTGCATTATCATGTTTTCACCTATACAGCAGGTATAACTTAGTTTGACATGCATGAAAATGATACAGATGGATAGATTGCATTTTTCTGATAATTTTTCATATATAAATTATTTCATTCTGAGCTACGGTTGATTTTATATGATTTTTAGAAGTTTATACTATTTTCTGGAATTTCCTGAAAAATAATAAATCCAAAAAATGAGTTATTGCGTCAGCACTGCGTCACTGTGACGTCAGCTGGTCAACAGCGGCTGGTCCAGGTCAAACCTGACAGTGGGGTCCACACGTCAGTGGCACTTGCTCTAGTTAGTGATTAAGTTAAAACTATTAGGGCGCTGGGCCCACTTGTCAGTGACTATAGGTTGGTTAGCTGGCAGTGATTAGCACTAATCACGCGGCCACGTCGGCACGCCGGAGTTGAACGCCGGCGAGCACATCCGACGACGGATGCTCCTCGGGATCGAGCTACGGGCAACCATTTGCCTCGCCGATTGCTGCTACGGGTTCCTCGGGTTCGCGCGCATCCAAAGGAGCAAGCGAGAGGAGATGGGGTGAGCTGTGGCGTCGGCGGTGGCGAGCGAGGCGGCGGCCGGAGTTCGGGCACGCTCGGGCACAGCGTTTTGGTGCACGGGAGGACGAGCTGCGGGTTGCTACGGAGCCCTGCGGACTCGCTGAGCACGGGGGTGGGCTCGAATGCGTGGTAGATGCGCTCTAGCTACGGCGGTGCCATGGCCGGCGGCGGTGAGCTCTCGGGCTCGGTCGGAAGACGGGGCTAGGGGACGAGAACAGAGGGGGAGAGCGAGGGGGAAGCAACAAGAGCTCACAGTGAACTCTAAGGCGTCGTCGGAGAGGTCGGGGAAGCCCGGACGGTGACGAATCGAACGGGGCGGCGCTCGGAGCAGAGGAAGAAGACAACAGCGATAGCGGCGCTGCGGGGTGCTCCGGCGTCACGTGCGTCGGCGTAGAGATTCATGGATCCGAGGCGGAGCTTGTAGGCTAGTTGGATGGCCGCGGGGATGCTGGTGGCCGCGGTGGTTCACGGCGGCGTGCTCAGGCACGTGAGGGGAAGAGCGATGGAGAGAGACAGAGGAGAGGGAGAAGGTCGGGAGAGAGTGAGAGAGTCCCAGGGGGTGTGTGGCGACGCGGGGGAGATCCAGGGTGACGGGGACGTAGGCAGGCAGGGTGGAGGTGGCCGGGGCGCGTGCCGGCGCGCTGCGTCCACGCGCTCTGCCTACTGGCCTGCGGAGGAAGACGACAGGAAGGACGAGGTGGGCTGGGCCGAATCTGGTAGGCCACCAGGTAAGTGGGCCTCAGGTAAGTCTCTGCTTCCCTTTTTTATTTCTTTCTGTTTTCTATTTTCTGCAATTGGTTCGATTTAGCAAAAATGCCAAACCACTTTGTAAAATGCTCAAAATATTTGTGGCACTTGGGAAATTATTTCCCACGGCCCTCAAATGCTTTCAAGATTATTTGGACATTTAAGAGTATTTATAGAATTTAATTGTCCAAATTCAAATACTTATGAATTAACTCCAGAATCCATAAATGTCCTAGAAATGTGTGCATCATTTTTGGGAGAAGTTTTCACCCATTCCAAAATTGATGAACTTTTCTGTAGGCCATTTTGGGTAGATCGAAAAGATTTAATTTAACCCTAATTGTATTTCATTTAGTGCTAGGGTTTTAACATCCCCATTTCAAGATTAATTGAAATCGAAAATGATGCATGGATGCAATGCCACTAATTACAAGAAGATTTCTAGGGCTGTGACAACTCACCCCCACTAAACAAGAATCTCGTCCCGAGATTCAAGAAGTGAAGTAAGAAGACAGAGGGGTCACAAAACTATCACAGTCTTCTCAGTCCAACTGCCCTTCACGAAGATGTTGATCCGTTGCTTCAATTAACGTTGACGTCTTTGCTTTCGAGATCTTCATCCGACATGATGACGATAAGGGAAACTCTATAGAAATTGATCTCCTTAAAGATCGGGCACTCAAGATCAACTCATGGAGTGAGACGTTGAAACATCTCGAGTTGAGACACAAAACACATCGAGAGGGATGGAAGAGCAAACGATGAGATTTGATTTGGTGGGCAACAACCCCACGCTTAGGTAGGATGGTGCATGGTTTCAAAGTAGCGAGGAGATAATTGCCACGATTCCATAACGGGGCACCTTGGGAAGGGTGACTCGTAGAAATATTCCTTAAGTGGCAAAAAGAATTACTTTTGATATAAATATCATTGAAACTCTTTATACCAACTTAAGGCAATCACAAACGATCGTTCGAGGGAGTTCGGGAGAACGACACACTCGGGCTAGGATGGACGATGTGGACTACCTTGTTGAAGACAACACAAGGGGTGATTTGCTTATCACCGGAAATGAATGGGACTTATGGTAAGACCACTTAAAGATGATCTTGATCAGTAATTACTGGGAAGGGTAATCCAAGGTAGGATGGCACAATGACGGTGCAAGCTAGGAACAAAAATGGAAATGCTAGGAATGATTCTAGTAACTGGGGAGAAGCTCAACAGTAGAGAGTGAATCTACTGTTTGAAAGGTTATAGCATAATCGAGGAAACTGGGGCAATCCCAGTTAGTGCCTGTGAAAACACCTAGTGCTTGTGCGTGCTCTCAAGAACTTGAGCATTTCCATATTCATCAAGGTTTTACCAACATCCGTGTCGAGGATCCAGGCAACACAACATACTACCATGATGAACGGTGATGGAGGATGCAAGTGCAAAGGAGGACAACACTTTCTCAGATTTCACCTTAGCGAAGCCAAGGGAGCAAAATCTGGATGATCGACCGAGAGACATTTAGCACTCCGCTTCTAATGTTCTCCTTGATGTTCTAGCGTAACCCATTAGATGTGGTTTGGAATCTTGAACATCAAGTAGTAGGTCGGACTTCGGGAGCGCAGGAATCCATAGGGAATAACTAGCGGAATAAATCCTAAGAAATCCTTATGGGGAGGTGGCCAACTTCCTCAATCAAGATACTACAATAATAGGCCTTCCGGCTGGATGTGTTGGCCACGACATCCAATTTACCGGTTATCGAGATGGTAATATTATAATTCTTGGGAAATGTTCGAACCATCATATCTGCTTGAGATTCAGATCTAGTTGGTGGCAGGATATTCCAGACTCATCGAGTCTAGGAAGAAAAATGAAGGTCTGCAACACAAATCGACGAGATGACGTTGCGAGATTCTCAGGGGATGAACTACGATAGCAAGCCCCAAAACATGAGCTGGTTCTGCTACAACATGTGAGCACGTTGTCCCAGACAAGCATGACCACATAGTAGTCTTAGAATAAAACACTACCGAGTTCTGATTAGGAACCATCATTGCGGAGAGCGAAGTCATGCGCATGTACCTTTGGGTCCTTAAGGAATAGCACTTAAGAACTTCTTTTCCTTGAGCAAATCAATCAGTGGCTTGGTGTGCTAGGGATTCATATAGAATGAAGGTTGCAAGTCTCCAGACCAAAGAATACTTCGCACATATGCATGACTGACTTGGGATGATTCCAGAGGAAGCGAAACAAACTTTCTCAAGTTCACGGCAGCAACTTGCATCATATGCACGTGAACTAGAGGAAGTCACTTCTTCCATCAAAACATAAACTTCATGAGCTAACACGAGGAAGATGCTTTCAAAAGTTTCCAACGCTAACTTAGATGTTCAACCAAATCATGGAGGAGATAAGGATGTTGTCGATGGGCTCAAAAACAAACCATCTAGGCTTCCATATAGATGGAATTCCACAATTAAGTGAACACGGTGATAGCATTGGTCAGACCAAAAGATGTAATGGTGTATGCTCGAGGAATCAACCACGAGTAAGACAACATTATGAACATCGTTGGTTCTGATTTGACTTGATGATAGCCCATACTCAAATCAAAGATTTGGGTAAGACAATAGATCCAACAATTGATCACGAGGATCAATCAATGAAGATATCATCTTTCTTCAACACACACACAGACACAGGATATCCCTTTGGAAATGAACTAAGTTAGACAAGCTTTTATCTTCCAACTCTCCAAGTTGTTGTTTAGCTTGACCAACTAGTTCAGGGGTATCCAACACAAATTCTTGGAGAAGGGGTGGTTTATTGGAAAACCAACTTGTTCACGAACTCAACATATCGGTCAGGGACAACCTGGTGGTACTTCCAAGAAGATATTTGGAAAATCACGATCCACCGACATGTTATTAAGATCGAGAACAATCTTGCTTTTCAGGGCAAGATGATATGACCGAATAAGCAAGGACTGACACTATCCTAACTCATTGATCGAAAAGTGCACCGGGAATAAGGACTAGGTAGCACGATCAATCTTAGGATGATGATTTAATAACCAACACGCTAAGAGTGAGAGTATTGTCCATTAACTACCAAGCAACAGGGTTGCTAGGAGTATAGATTTCACACACCACGATTCACTTGTCAGTATTCGGTTACAATAACACGGAGACCGAGGAATGAATAACGATGGCCAGAAGTATCTCTGCAACAAGAATTCATAAGGGTTGGTGCAATCCTCATGAGATTCCTGACATAAAGAGGGTAATACTCGAAGGTAGAACAGAACAAAAGCTGGTTAGGCATTTGATCTGCGGAATACAACTACTTCGACCCAATCCCAGAGATGGACGAGGTACTGGAGTTTGTTTCTCCTAGTCATTCCGGATTAGAATGGCTTGACAGACCACAATAATAATAGGCATCGATAACACAAATGCACAATTACTCCTGACTATCAATTGATAGACGAGGGCCAGAAAATAACTAAAGAGGGACAACTCAAAGGAACATATGGTTTTCTGAGTTGTGGATGCATAGATTATGTCGAACCAAGTCCAACAAGTTTCTTCTAGATAACCCATGCAGAAAGGTAGGACTGGCAGAGTCACAATGTAGAATGGAGAACTCATTAAGAGCACTCTGGTCGTGACCTTTTGGTTCAGAAGAACTCCTGCCAAGAATGGTTCATGGTATTTGGAAGAACGATATACCACGGACCTCGAGGACTAATGCAAAGGTTAATAATAACCTAAAGGAACGAACAAACACTAGCTACACGAGTTAAGTAGAGTGAATCTTGGGTTCAAGAACCCAGAAATAGAATACCTACTAACTAAATGGCATCACGGGATGCTTTCAAGAATAATGGCCATAATCATCACACTGGGGATGCAAGCATTGCTAGATTACTAAGTGGTCCTCTAAGACACCTAGGGTCATAATAATAACTCCAACATACACGACGAGGTAACGGAGTACCTCAACAGACCAATTAGTGTGCTTAATCCGGCCCAAAAGGATCAGGTACGGAAGGAAGGGATTTGCAAATGCATCAGACTGTTTAGAAACCTGGGATGACTCGGACAGCATAACGGCTGTAAATGCTCAAAGGATTTGAGACATCCTGCAAGAATGGTGGCATAACCACTTAGAAGCACAATATCAAGGTTCCGAGACCAACTATGAACACACGGAAGTAGTAGAAACTGAACTGGGGCTTGAGACCATCAATCCTACGAGTCTACGGATTAGTAACACGTGATCCTGATAGAAAGATGAGAAGGCCTAGTCCTTAATCCCCGTAGAAGAGAAGAGGGTGACTCAGATCAGAAGGGCATAAGGTAAAGGAGTAAAAAGAGCCTTACGTTCCCTTCCACAATCAATTCCCTTATATAACTAAAGCATTTCTAGACTCAACTTCGACCAGTTTGGCTTGGTAAACCTACAGGCAGTCAGGCTCTGATACCAACGCTGTCGGGACCCCGATTCCAAGTCACACCGATCTAGCCTGTAACACCTCATATCACTTTGCGGCCTCACGCACGGTACTCCCACGGGTGTCGCCTTACCATGGCCCGGGACCGTTTGCGCCTTTTGGCTCGCGTATATGACAATGTCGCTAGCATCCATATGACAGAGAACCCGGGCCGACATGGCTAGTCGTGAACCCAAAGCGGCACTAACGTATGGGGACAGGCATACATGAATCAACATCGAACATGTCGGTCAGCAGCGTGCGAATCCGGGCTGTAGCACTGGCTAACAGGACTCCGGGAACCCGGGCTGTAGCAGGCTAGGCAGGACTCCGGATGTCACCGCGTGACATTTCCCCGAAGGGACAGACACAGGAACGAAGTGAATCACATGCCGGCCAGTCAAGTGTTCCGGAGCAGTAGTGCTGGGCTAGCAGGACTCCGGTGAACCGGGCTGTAGCGGACTACTATGGCTCGAGGAGGCACTAGACTACATTCCCCCATAAGAGAGGCTGCTAAGGATAGACAACTAGATTGTCGGATCCCACACATACCAAGCATTTCAATCATACACACAATATGCTCGATATGTGCAAGTACAACATGGCATCACAACAAGACTCTACGACTCAGAGTATTTATTCATTAGGCTCCGAAGAGCCAGATATTACAAACATGGGTCTCATGACCCAACATTCAGAGCATACAAGTCAAACACATGCGGAAGCTTAACATGTCTGAGTACAGACATCTACAAAAGAAAAAGGCTGCAAAGCCTGACTATTTACTAGATCCTGCCGAGGGCACAAGATCGTAGCTGAGGTATCAAGCTAAACGTCGAAGTCCACACGGAACTACTAGCGAGACTGACGTCTCTCTGCAAAACATAAAATAAGCAAACGTGAGTACAAATGTACCCAGCAAGACTTACATCAGAACTATCTACATATGCATCGGTATCAACAAAAGGGGTGGTGGAGTTTAACTGCAGCAAGCCAGCTTTGACTCGGTGGCTATCCTAAACTACGACTGCAAGTAACTCTTTTGAGGTGGCGCACACGAGTCCACAAATTCACCATACCAATACACCACTATGGATCCGCTCCCGTCTCCCTACGAGAACGCCATCCATAGCACTCACGCTTATCTTGCGCATTTTAGAGTATCCACTTTCACTTGTCTATGAACTGTTATAGGCAACCCAGAAGTCCATTTCCGCGGACACGGCTATTCGAATAGATCATATTAACCCTGCAGGGGTGTACTTCGTCACACACGCTCTCGCCACTTACCACCATGTACACGTCGTGTACCTCGGCAACCTTCAAGCGGAAGCCTGGCGAGGGAGTCGGCCATAGCCTACCTAAACACTCAAGTCTCTAGTCCAGGTTTATCGCCTATTCAGGTTCCATCCGCAGGGAGTCCGGCCGAGGTTTCCACATACGGCCCCGAACGATGTGTGCAGGGTTCCCGGTCACCAAACGGGCGACTCGGTACACCGGGCCACGAGCCTACCGCATCACAGCCCACCCCTTGGTCAGCGCTGTCCACGGCCTCCAGCTTACTACAAACACCAGAAACTACGTGCAACTCCTGGACAGAGGACAAGGGTGAATAAGAAGCCGAGGGGGTCCATTGGTTTCGGGCCCAATGCGTGGTAGTAACTGTATCATGGATCACAAACACAGAACTCAGTTCCTGAGGACGGCTTCAATGAGACAACCCACCATGTACTCCTACATGGCCTCTCACCGCTACCTTTACCAAATCGTGTTCACACACTTAGCTCACACACAGTAGGACATGTTCATCACCATTCCAATTCGTCCCCGACGAATCAGACCCGACTCAACTCTAAGCAGTAGCAGGCATGACAAACAAGCATGAATGAGTAGGCACATCAGGGCTCAAACAACTCCTACTCATGCTAGTGGGTTTCATCTATTTACTGTGGCAATGACAGGTCATGCAGAGGAAAAGGGGTTCAACTACCGCAGCATGTAACAGTTGAATCGATTGTCCTAATGCAGTAGAAGAGAGCAGGAGCGAGAGAATGGGATTGTATCAGAATGAACAAGGGGGTTTTGCTTGCCTGGCACTTCTGAAGATATTATAGTTCTTCATCGGTGTCATCGAACTCATCGTCGGAATCACGGCTATCGAGAGGGGACAATCACCGGCAAACAAGGAAGAACACAATCAATGCAATGCACAATATGATGCATGATCATGACATGGCAATATGACGTGATTTGGCCTAATGTAACTAGCAACAGAAAGGTTTGGGTTGATTTGAACTCAAGGTTCAAATTCAAATTCAAACTATGAATTCAAATAGTGCATTATCATGTTTTCACCTATACAGCAGGTATAACTTAGTTTGACATGCATGAAAATGATACAGATGGATAGATTGCATTTTTCTGATAATTTTTCATATATAAATTATTTCATTCTGAGCTACGGTTGATTTTATATGATTTTTAGAAGTTTATACTATTTTCTGGAATTTCCTGAATAATAATAAATCCAAAAAATGAGTTATTGCGTCAGCACTGCGTCACTATGACGTCAGCTGGTCAACAGCGGCTGGTCCAGGTCAAACCTGACAGTGGGGTCCACACGTCAGTGGCACTTGCTCTAGTTAGTGATTAAGTTAAAACTATTAGGGCGCTGGGCCCACTTGTCAGTGACTATAGGTTGGTTAGCTGGCAGTGATTAGCACTAATCACGCGGCCACGTCGGCACGCCGGAGTTGAACGCCGGCAAGCACATCCGACGACGGATGCTCCTCGGGATCGAGCTACGGGCAACCATTTGCCTCGCCGATTGCTGCTACGGGTTCCTCGGGTTCGCGCGCATCCAAAGGAGCAAGCGAGAGGAGATGGGGTGAGCTGTGGCGTCGGCGGTGGCGAGCGAGGCGGCGGCCGGAGTTCGGGCACGCTCGGGCACAGCGTTTTGGTGCACGGGAGGACGAGCTGCGGGTTGCTACGGAGCCCTGCGGACTCGCTGAGCACGGGGGTGGGCTCGAATGCGTGGTAGATGCGCTCTAGCTACGGCGGTGCCATGGCCGGCGGCGGTGAGCTCTCGGGCTCGGTCGGAAGACGGGGCTAGGGGACGAGAACAGAGGGGGAGAGCGAGGGGGAAGCAACAAGAGCTCACAGTGAACTCTAAGGCGTCGTCGGAGAGGTCGGGGAAGCCCGGACGGTGACGAATCGAACGGGGCGGCGCTCGGAGCAGAGGAAGAAGACAACAGCGATAGCGGCGCTGCGGGGTGCTCCGGCGTCACGTGCGTCGGCGTAGAGATTCATGGATCTGAGGCGGAGCTTGTAGGCTAGTTGGATGGCCGCGGGGATGCTGGTGGCCGCGGTGGTTCACGGCGGCGTGCTCAGGCACGTGAGGGGAAGAGCGATGGAGAGAGACAGAGGAGAGGGAGAAGGTCGGGAGAGAGTGAGAGAGTCCCAGGGGGTGTGTGGCGACGCGGGGGAGATCCAGGGTGACGGGGACGCAGGCAGGCAGGGTGGAGGTGGCCGGGGCGCGTGCCGGCGCGCTGCGTCCACGCGCTCTGCCTACTGGCCTGCGGAGGAAGACGACAGGAAGGACGAGGTGGGCTGGGCCGAATCTGCTAGGCCACCAGGTAAGTGGGCCTCAGGTAAGTCTCTGCTTCCCTTTTTTATTTCTTTCTGTTTTCTATTTTCTGCAATTGGTTCGATTTAGCAAAAATGCCAAACCACTTTGTAAAATGCTCAAAATATTTGTGGCACTTGGGAAATTATTTCCCACGGCCCTCAAATGCTTTCAAGATTATTTGGACATATAAGAGTATTTATAGAATTTAATTGTCCAAATTCAAATACTTATGAATTAACTCCAGAATCCATAAATGTCCTAGAAATGTGTGCATCATTTTTGGGAGAAGTTTTCACCCATTCCAAGATTGATGAACTTTTCTGTAGGCCATTTTGGGTAGATCGAAAAGATTTAATTTAACCCTAATTGTATTTCATTTAGTGCTAGGGTTTTAACATCCCCATTTCAAGATTAATTGAAATCGAAAATGATGCATGGATGCAATGCCACTAATTACAAGAAGATTTCTAGGGCTGTGACAGTTGCCGAGGGTGATCCCTGGCTTCGGATGGTTGAATTGGGTGTGTACTGGTTAGACGTGTTTCTTCCAAAACACCGTAGACGGAACTAGTCCCTGTGACTACTGAAATCCGTTGGCTGTGGTTAAGTACAAACTCTGCAGAGTCAATTCTTTCCATATCATCGTATCCATGATCAAGTAATGAAAACATTATTATCCATATCTATCCGCATTGGAAAAACCTGTTCCCGGTGAACAAGCTCAAGTGGTAATTCAGATTCATTGTTATTCCTGTGGATGGACTAACTTTATATTTGTCTCATGCTTGTGATAAATTATGTTCCCGAACGATTGTATTATTGAGCTGTGATATAAGCCCTTTATGTGACGTCGCGCAGACGTCCGACTGTGGCGTGTTTTTGTTTCTTACATTAAATATAAGCCCTTTATGCGATGTCGCTCAGACGTCTGACTATGGCATGCACTGTCTTTAATTTCTGTTATAAGCCCTTTATGTGGTGTCGCCCCGACGCCCGGCTGTGGCATTATCATTCTGCATTTTCCGCTCGAGGAGTCTTTCAGACACTCATTTGGCACCCGCATTATTACTCCGCATTTTCCGCTCGAGGAGTCTTTCAGACACTCGTTTGGCACCTGTATTATTATTCCGCATTTTCCGCTCGAGGAGTCTTTCAGACACTCGTTTGGCACCAGTATTACTATTCTGCAGCTTCTGCTCGAGGCGTCATTCAGACCCTCGCTTGGCACCCAGTATTTATTATCTCTATGTCTGATCGCACTGGTTAACTTATTCATGTACTTCATGTCTGCATTTGTTATACCTTATGTCTGAACTATCTTGCGAGTACTTTCATAGTACTCACCTGGCTTGTTGATTTGGCCAGATGTTGCCGAAGGCGATCTCTTGGATGAAGAGTTTGATAGCGCGTCCGATGCCTAGAGGAGTCCCAGTCAGTCCTGCGCGATCCCGGATATTGGTCACTTGTATTGTATACGCTTCCGCCACCCGCAATAAGTCTCCTCGAGCCTCACTCCGACGCTCGAAGAGCTGTAGTCTTGTGGAATCATATCACTCGCTTCGCGGTGATATTTCCACCACCGTTATTATCGTGAGTTAGTAGTTGCCACCCTATCCGCCGTATTGTTTTAGCGGCGTGCATGTAATAAATTGTTGGGCAGTCTCTGCTCAACCTTGTATTATATTTAGTACTCCTGGTATTTTTCTTCTGTGACCAAGATATTGTCTACCAGTGAGAAGGAATTCTTCCTCGCTGGTCCGTAAAAGGGATTGGTCTCTCAATAATTATTTTATTGAAAAACCGGTCGTGACAGCGGTTCAGGCCCCGGATCTCATAGGCCGGGTTACAGTGGAGGCAGTTCCGGTTCAGGATTTCACGGTAATCAAAGTGGACATGGCAATCAAGGCAATCAGGGCAACCAGGGTGGTTATAATCATCATGGGAGTCAGCAGCAACAGCAGCAGTCAGGTTACCAGAGCAACCCGAAGCAGTTGAATAGTGGGCAGTACCATGTCTTCACCACTAGCCTGTGCAAACGCGATCAGAAGCTTCATAAAAGGGCAGTAAACTCCGTTGAACCGGCGGTGCCCCATTACTTGCGCTGGTCTGAACAACCCATCATGTGGAGTCGAGAGGATCATCCACTCCGGGTTGATAATCCAGGTCATCTGGCATTGGTGGTGGCGCCTCAAGTTGGAGGGTATAAGTTCACCAAGGTACTCATAGATGGAGGGAGTAGTATCAATATCCTTGATTATGAAACCTTCCATCGCATGGGTTTAACATATAAAAATCTTAAACCATCAAACACCGTTTTTCATGGTGTGGTGCCTGGTAAATCGGCGTATCTAGTCGGTAAGATAGCTCTGGAGGTTGCTTTTGGAGATGAGCATGACTCGAGATCAGAAACATTGACTTTTGAAGTGGTGAAGATTAAGAGCCCATATCATGCCCTGTTCGAACAGCCGACTTATGCTAAGTTCATGGCAAGGCCCTGTTATGTTTATCTGCAGCTTAAGATGCCGGGTCATAAGGGGACTATCACAGTACATGGAAGCCGTAAGATCGCATTGGAATGTGAAGAAGGTGATGCTGCTTATGCTAAGTCAATTTGTGCAATAGAGGAGTTGAAGTTCTACAAGGACAATGTTGATCCGGCAGATATGACTTCTTTGAAAAAGCCAACTACAGAGCATGATCCGGCCTTGAAATTTAAATCGGCTGATGAGACTAAGCTAGTTTATTTCGTTCCTGGCGATTCATCCAAGAAGTTTAGCACCAGTGCTAACTTGGATCCGAAATAGGAAAGTGCACTCATCGAGTTCATCCTTGAGAACCGGGACATCTTTGCGTGGAAACCTTCTGACATGCCAGGTGTACCGAGGGAACTCGCTGAGCACACTCTTAATGTTGATCCCAAGTTTAAACCGGTTAAGCAGTTTCTCCACCGCTTCAATGAAGAAAGGCGCAAGGCTATTGGTGAGGAGCTAGCCAGGCTCTTAGCGGCTGGGTTTATCATTGAAGTATTTCATCCTAAGTGGTTGGCTAATCGGGTGCTAGTACTTAAGAAGAATGGCACTTGGCGTATGTGTGTGGATTACACAGATTTGAACAAGGCTTGTCTAGCAGATCCTTTTGCTCTTCCCCGTATTGATCAGATCATTGATGCTACGACGGGTTGTGAGCGTTTGAGTTTTCTGGATGCATATTCTGGTTACCATTAGATCAAAATGGCTGTTAAGGACCATGAGAAGACAGTTTTCATAACTCCCTTTGGAGCCTTCTGCTATGTGTCTATGCCTTTTGGGCTCAAGAGTGCCCAGGCGACTTATCAGCGTTGTGTGCAGAATTGTCTTCATAATCAGATCTGCCACAATGTTCATGCTTATGTGGATGATATTATGGTGAAATCCAGAAAGGAGGAGACATTGATAGATGACTTGACGGAGACCTTCGATAACCTCCGGGTTTATAAAATGATGCTTAATCCGGCCAAGTGTGTCTTTGGTGTACCGGCAGGCAAGCTCTTGGGCTTTCTGGTGTCTAACCGGGGCATTGAAGCTAATCCGGAGAAAATCAAGGCTATAACTTCTTTGGCTAAACCGAAGTGTATCAATGATGTTCAACGCCTGGCAGACCGGATTGCAGCCTTGAGCCGGTTTATCAGTCGCCGTGGGGAGAAGGCTATCCCTTTATATCAGATGCTGAAGAAGACGGATGACTTCGTCTGGAGTGACGCCGCCAATGAAGCATTTGAGGACTTAAATCGGCAGCTAGCCGAGCCGCCTGTCCTTGCTGCTCCTGTTGATAAAGAGCCCTTGTTGTTATATGTGGCTGCTAATGCCCGGGCTGTTAGCGTGGTTATTGTGGTGGAGCGCAAGGAGGCCGGAAAGGAGTATCCGGTTCAATGGCCGGTTTATTATATCAGTGAGGTACTTATTGAGTCCAAGAAGAGGTACCCACATTGGCAGAGGCTGGTGTATAGAGTTTTTATGGCGAGCCGGAAGCTTAAGAATAATTTCCAGGATCATCCCATCACTGTGGTCAGTTCTGCTCCTTTGGGGGATATAATCCAGAACATGGAAGCAACTGGCCAGGTTGCCAAGTGGGCCATTGAGCTTGGACCTCATGGGTTAAAATATATGCCTCGGACGACAATCAAGTCCAAAGCATTGGTGGATTTCATCAATGACTAGACAGAGTTGCAGGCGCCAGAAGAGAAGCCGGATCATTCTTATTGGACTATTCATTTTGATGGGTCTAGGCAATTGGAGGGCTCGGGGGTTGGAGTCATGTTAACTTCCCCACGAGGTGACAAGTTTTGTTATGTTCTCCGTTTAATGTTCCCTTGCACTAACAATGCAACTGAATATGAGGCTTTACTCCACGGTCTTCGGATGGCTAAGGAGATGAATTTAAGCCGGGTTAAGTGCTTCGGTGACTTGGACCTGGTGGCTCAACAAGTGTCTGGTACTTGGGATTCCAAGGACCCGCTCATGGCAGCATATCGTCGATAGGTGGATATTGTTGCTGGTCACTTCAAAGGTTATCAGGTTGACCATGTGGACCCGCGAAAGAACGAAGAGGCGGACGGTTTAAGTCGTTTGGGTTCCCAACGTAAACCGGTCCCACCCAATGTTTTTCTGGATGTGCTACATAATCCATCGGTCAAGCTCCCCACAGAGGGGGATCTGGCTGTTCCTGATCCGGAGGCTCAGTTAATGGCGGCTCTTCATGTCATCCAATATTGGACGGTCCCATATTTGGCGTAGATGAACCGGGGCGAGTTACCGGAGGATGAAACTTTGGCCAGGCAGATAATTCGGAGGTCCAAGTCAATGACTATAGTCAATGGAGAATTACATCATTGTAGTGTGAGAGGAGCGTTTCAGCGCTGCGTGTCTCCTGAGGAAGGCCGTGAGATTTTGCGTGAGATCCACGAAGAAGATTGTGGTCACCACGCCGGTTCAAAGTCCCTGGTGGCCAAGGCTTTTTGTCATGGTTTTTATTGGTCAACGGCTCATGCTGATGCTGAAGACTTGGTCAAAAAATGTGATGGCTATCAGAAGTTTTAACGCCGAGCTCATGTTCCAACTCAAGAACTGAGGATGATTCCAATTACTTGGCCGTTTGCAACTTGGGGGCTGGATATGGTCGGACCCTTTAAGAGATCCAAGGATAAGAAGACCCACCTATTGGTGGCAGTTGACAAGTTCACTAAGTGGGTGGAAGCAGAGCCAGTCAGTAAGTGTGATGCAGCCACGGCGGTTCAATTCATCAAAAAGGTGATTTTCCGGTTTGGGTTTCCACACAACATCATAACTGATAATGGCACTAATCTGTCCAAAGGTGTTATGAAAGAATTCTGGCAACGTGAGCACATCCGGCTTGACGTATCATTAGTGGCTCACCCCCAATCTAATGGTCAAGCGGAGAGAGCCAATCAAGAGATCCCGAGAGGCATCAAGCCCCGGCTCATGGTTCCTGTACAACGAACACCGGGTTGTTGGGTGGAAGAGTTACCTTCTGTGTTATGGAGCATCAACACCACGCCCAACAGATCCATGTGTTACACGCCTTTTTTCATGGTTTACGGAGCAGAGGCGGTTCTCCCTAGTGACATCCTTCATGACTCGCCTCGTGTGGCGGCTTATGTCGAAGCTGACAATGAGAAGGCACGACAGGAAGCACTTGACCTGTTAGATGAGGTGCGTGAGATTGTAGCAGCCCGTTCGGCGATTTATCAGCAAGATCTGCGTCGTTATCACAGCCACCGGGTTAGAACCAGAACTTTTCAAGAAGGCGATCTGGTGCTCCGACTCATCCAGGATCAGACTGATATGCACAAGTTATCCCCGCCTTGGGAAGGACCCTTTGTGGTCAGCAAGAATCTGCATAACGGGTCATACTACCTTATAGATGTTCGAGAGCACAAAGACTCACGTAAATCGGAGGAGGAGACCCACCGGCCGTGGAATATCGCTCATCTTTGGCCTTACTATACTTGAGCCACAGGCTCTGCTTATGTACATAGTTATGACAATGTATATATTATGATCAATATAATAAACCGGAGCCTCAACTAAATTGGGGTCTCTGTTGTTTTTCTTACATCATCTCTGGTTACTTGGGGGCTTCTGTTTATAAAGCGGAGTCCTGTTTACCCATTGATCCGGCTTATAAAGCCATATATAAAAATCACTTGGGGGCTTGGTCGTATTCGAATCATAGCTACACCTCTTGATAGGCGTAAGGCCACCAGAGAAATCACTTGGGGGCTTGGTCGTGATCGAACCATAGCTACACCTCTTGATCGGCGTAAGGCCACCAGGAAAATTACTTAGGGGCCAAAGAGAGTGTTGCAAAAGCACAACTCAAACATAGGCACCCACTGAGCACAGCTCAAAATATTGCTTGGGGGCTCTTTTCCTCTCAAAGAACAAAGAGTCTACACTTGTAATAGGCTATCAAGCCAGGCTTGGAAGCCAGGTGTATTCACCTAAAACCCCGGGTTATCCTGCCTCTTTAAGTAAGCCACTCCATCCAGGTAATCCTGGTATGACCCGCCGAATGTTTGACAAGTCAATCTCATAGACCCTGAACTTGTCAAAGTTAAGACGACGATTGGTTAATGTGAGGTCCATCTTAAAAGACTTTGTAAAATGGTTTAACTAAGTGGCCTGGCAGCCCATGAAAAGCCCCGAATTTGGGCCTGGCAGCCCATGAAAAGCCTCACATGCTCTTTTTTGCTTTATTTGCCAAGTTTTTTCTCCTTTGACGAGGTTTATAATATTTTATGATAGACCGGTGTTGTAACGCCCACGATGCGGCTATATCTCCCACGTGTCGGGGCACGACTTAGAGGCATAACCGCATTGTAGGTTTTGTCGCAAGAAGGGTCATCTTCACACAATCCCATGTAATGAACAAGAATGGGATAAAGAGAGTTGGCTTACAATCGCCACTTCACACAATACATAAATAAATTCATACATCATCCAAAATACACACATGGACCGACTACAGTCAAATCCAAATGAAAAGAAGATAACCACAAATGCTAGATCCCCGATCGTCCCAACTGGGCTCCACTATTGATCATCAGGAAACGAAACATAGTAACGACCAAGTTCCTCGTCGAACTCCCACTTGAGCTCGGTTGCGTCACCTGCACTGGTATCGTCGGTGCCTGCAACTGTTTTGGTAGAATATGTGAGTCATGAGGACTCAGCAATCTCACACCCGCGAGATCAAGACTATTTAAGGTTATAGGAAGGATGGGGTAATGAGGTGAAGCTGCAGCAAGCACGAAGCATATATGGTGGCTAACATACGCAAATAAGAGCGAGAAGAGAAGCAACACATCTCGAGAAGCTAGAAGTGATCAAGAAGTGATCCTGAAACTACTTACGGTCATACATAACCCAGACCGTGTTCACTCCCCGGAGTCCGCCGAGAAGAGACCATCACGGCTACACACGCGGTTGACGCATTTTAATTAAGTGAAGTGTCAAGTTTTCTACAACCGGACATTAACAAATTCCCATCTGCCACATAACCGCGGGCACGGCTTTCGAAAGATAATACCCTGCAGGGGTGTCCCAACTTAGCCCATTATAAGCTCTCACGGTCAACGAAGGATACTCCTTCACCCGGGAAGACCCGATCAGTCTCAGAATCCCGGTTTACAAGACATTTCAACAATGGTAAAACAAGACCAGCAAAGCCGCCCGATGTGCCGACAAATCCCGATAGGAGCTGCACAAATCTCGTTCTCAGGGCAACAACGGATGAGACTAGCTACGAGTAAAAACCAGTCCTCAAGTTTCCCCAAGGTGGCCCCGTAGGCAGCTCAGTTCGGACCAACACTCGAAGGAGCACTGGCCGGGGGGGGGGGGGGGGGGGTTAAATAAAGATGACCCTCGGGCTCGCGAAAACCCAAGGGAAAAAGGCTTAGGTGGCAAATGGTAAAACCAAGGTTGGGCCTCGTTGGAGGAGTTTAATTCAAGGCGAACTGTCAAGGGGGTCCCATAAATCACCCAACCGCGTAAGGAACGCAAAATCAAGGAACATAACACCGGTATGACGGAAAGTAGGGCGGCAAGAGCGGAACAAAACACCAGGCATAAGGCCGAGCCTTCCATCCTTTACCAAATATATAGATGCATTAATTAAATAAGAGATATTGTGATATGCCAAAATAACCATGTTCCAACATGGAACCAACTTCAACTTCACCTGCAACTAGCAACGCTATAAGAAGGGCTGAGCAAAAGCGGTAACTTAGCCAATCAAAGGTTTGCTAGGAAAGGATGGTTAGAGGCTTGACATGGCAACATGGGAGGCATGATATAGCAAGTGGTAGGTTGCGCGGCATAGCAATAGAACGAACAACTAGCAAGCAAAGATAGAAGTGATTTCGAGGGTATGGTCATCTTGCCTACAAGGTTCTCAGAGTTGTCAAAAGCTTGATCCTCGTAAGCGTTCTCAACAGGTTCCTTATTCACGAACTCGTCTCCCGGCTCTACCCAAAGAAAGAACACAAGCAATGGAACCATAATCAATCACGGTGCAATGCACAAGCAACATGATGCAATACATGCATGATATGCGAGATGTGATATGCGATGCATATGCGTGCTCCGGAATAAAAAGTATGAACAAGGCATCAACTTGGAAAACCAAGTATGCCGCTGGAAAGATGAGATGATTTCGGTTGAAATCGATATAAAGATCACCGGAAACGGATGCACGGTTTGCAAATGGCAAGCGAAACAAGAATGACACAATTCTGCGATTAACAACATGATAGCACTTAGAATACATCCTCCGCCGCCCGTCCCGCGTCTCCGCGCCGCCGGCCGCCGTCTCCGGCGACCTCGACCCCGCCGCCTGTCGCACCTCGTCCGCCGCACCGCCCGGTAGCCGCCGCCCGCGCCCGCGCCGGTCGCCGCCGCCTCCGCCGGAGCCAGATCCAGCGAGGGGCCGGCGACTTCTCCTGATGAACATTTTGATATATCATGCATGCAAAACGGAGCGGTATGCAAGGAGATATGATGTGATGAACAGAGCCACATAAAGTGAGGATTTCGGGACTTAGAAGAAAAACGAGGGGGAGAAGTCAACCTCGTTCAGATCTAGGGTTGCACACGGATCGAGGCGGGCGATAGCTCTCGCCGGAGATGGGGTGCGCGGTGGCCGGAGAAGTCCGGAGAGGGCGCCGGTGCGGACGGGGACGGCGGATCCGGCCGGCCCCTCGCCGGATTTGGCACCGGCGGCGACCAGCGCGGGCGCGGGCGGCGGCTACCGGGGCGGTGCGGCAGACGAGGTGCGACGGGCGGCGGGGTCGAGGTCTCCGGAGATGGCGGCCGGCGAGGCGGCGGACGGCGGCGCGGAGACGCGGGATGGGCGGCGGAGGATGTATTCTATGTGCTATCATGCTATTAATCGCAGAATTGTGTCATTCTTGTTTCGCTTGCCATTTGCAAACCGTGCATCCGTTTCCGGTGATCTTTATATCGATTTCAACCGAAATAATCTCATCTTTCCAGCGGCATACTTGGTTTGCCAAGTTGATGCCTTGTTCATCCTTTTTCTTCCGGAGCACGCATATGCATCGCATATCACATCTCGCATATCATGCATGTATTGCATCATGTTGCTTGTGCATTGCACCGTGATTGATTGTGGTTCCATTGCTTGTGTTCTTGCTTTGGGTAGAGCCGGGAGACGAGTTCGTGAACGAGGAACCTGTTGAGAACGCTTACGAGGATCAAGCTTTCGACAAATCTTTGAACCTTGCAGGCAAGATGACCATACCCTCGAAATCACTTCTATCTTTGCTTGCTAGTTGCCGGAGTAAATGGCCACAGGTAGCCTAACCGACTACCCCTGGTTCTTCAGAAAAATTATCAGGCCTTTGGGCCTCCAAGCACTCCAAGCATTGGACCACCTCCCCTGGCCGGCTACCCCCGAAGCCAACTCAAGGGAGGGGGCCCAGCCTCAGCAACCTCCCCCCGGATATCCGCGGGGTGGCCGACTCCAGGAAGCCGGCCTCGAAGAGCGCCGACTCCAAGAAGCCGGCCGAGATCACAACCACCAAAGCTACACCCACATAACGGTGACAAGACGGGGTGCGGCCACAGTGCGGCCCACTACCCCCGAAGCCCGAGGCGGGCATGGCTACAGGAGGCCGTATGGGACGGTCGTCTCCCGTTCGGCTCGGCACTGTAGCCATGCTGGCCTCAACGTCATCCACGACAGACTCCCGTACGGCCCACGGGCGGCGGGCCCCTTCAGCCAGAGAGAGGCGTGAAGGCGGCCCGGCCTCCCCTAGTCGGCCAAGGGCGTAGCCGGCCCCCAGAAGCCGGCTACCCCCTCCCTCGAAGCATGTGCCCCATTAAGAAGACAAGACGAGGTAAGGCTACAGTGAGAGCCCCCGAGGCGGCCCACTGTAGCCACGCTTACCTCAACGAAGCCCTCATCATCAAGGGCGAGGCTACAGTAAACAGCCGCCGACAAGACCCTAGGCGGTGGGGCCGGCCTGTCGACCAAGAAGCCGGCAGCCGGCGGGACCCACCAGTCGGCAGGACCCAACAGCCGGCGGAGAAGCCAGTGAGCATAGACACTGACGGCTGGGACCAGTGCCCAGACGGATTACCATTGTACCCCCGGGGGGTAGGCCTATATAAACCCCCCGGAGCACCCATGCAAAGGGTTGGCTTCTAAGCATAGCACACACACCATAGAGAGAGAGAAGTGAGAGCTAGCCTTGTTCTTCTTCTCCCTTGAACCCAACAGCTCTAGGATCGATTGTAGCTACCTTTACTAATCTAGTGATCATGCGGAGACCCCGCAGAGCAGGACTAGGGGTGTTATCTCCTCGGAGAGCCCCGAACCTGGGTAAGATCCACCGGCGTGCATGTCTTCGCCTCATCCCGTTTCCAGGCACCGGCGACGTCTTATTGGCACCCACAATGATAAGCCACCCGTTGGCATATGTCGCACCAACCACCCGACATTTGGCGCCCACCGTGGGGCCAGGTGCACCGTCGTCCGGAGACCTGTTCTTGACGGGAACCCTCTTCCTCCCTCGCGAGCGCAGCCAGCCTGCTGCGCCTGATGGCGTTTGCCTCGACGCGCTGCAAGGCGTCGACGACGCCTGCGCTGCGAGCTGCCTCGCCGATCTGCTCGGCGAGACTCGCATCTCCGACGAGCCTGCGTCCGATGCAGGCACGGACTACCCCGAGAGCCGCGTCGTCAGCCTCCTCGACCAGCTTCACGTCTCCAGTGAGCTGCTGCAGACATGGAGTCGGTCGGCTCCACCGACCCGATGCTTGTCGACTCCGACACTGCATCGCTTGACGCCTACCCCTCCGACGTGGTGGTCTTCGACGACCCCCTCCCTCGAGCTGACAGCGGCAGCAGCGCTGTCACCGAAGTGCTGGTCATCAGCCACGTCGCCAACTCGGGCGAGAATGCCCATGATGCCCTGCAAGCGGCGATGCACGACCTCTCCGTCCCCATCCCGGCCGACGCCGACGCCGAGACCCTGCAGGCACGCCGCCTTGCCCTCATCGCGGAAGGCCAGAAGATAGCCTCCATGAGACGCCTCACCGAAGCCCACCAGCGCGAAGTCGACCGCGCCGCCTTCGGTACGCCGCCGCCTAGCGGCCCGAGCCGAGCCGGCTTCGTCCAGAAGCGCGGCGCGGCCGTCGCCAGCATGTTGGGGGCGGATCGCCCCGTCTACGCCACCCCGCTCGAGAATCTGCGAGCCGCTCAGGCGGCTGCAGAAGAGCTCAATGGGCTGGGAGCCGATGAGCTCCCTTACATGACAAGACGGATCCAGCAGCTGATCGACGCGGCTGCAGAACGACACGAAGCCGGCGCCCGTGCTGATAGTCATCCCCGCCCGCCGGGAGCACGCCGCGACGTCTGGCTCGCCGATTGCGACCGGCGCACGCCAGAAGAAAGACAAGGAGCCGGCTGCCAGCCGCAGCCGGACTCGCATCACCATCGAGTGCAACGCGGAGGGCCGCCCTCGAGCAGTAGAGCACCAAGGAAATCTGCCTCCTCCCCCGTCTTGAAGAGAAAGACGCCTCACCCCGCCGCCTATCGCACACCCGACTCTTGGCGACCGACTCGGCCGCCGAGAAGGAGTCGGCGAGAACGATGCCCGCCACAGGATCGACCGCCTTGCTCGATCCTTGGCGTTAGAAGAAGAAGACGGTGTCGGCCCGCCATGCTTTGGCCCCAGCATCCGCGACGAGCCGTTCCCCAAAGGGTTCTCGCTCCCCAGAGACACGCCCAAATACAACGGCTCAGTGAAGCCGGAAGATTGGCTCATTGACTACTCCACGGCCGTCAGCATAGCCAACGGCAACCGCCGCGTAGCCGTGAAGTACGTCCCCCTCATGCTACAAGGCACGGCACGCACATGGCTCAACAGCCTCAAGCCCTACAGCATCAACAGTTGGCTAGACTTCACAGAAGTCTTTGTCCGCAACTTCACCAGCACCTACAAGCAGCCTCCCAAGCCTCGCCAGCTCTCCCTCTGCGTCCAAGGGCCCAACGAGTCGACCCGCGACTACCTCACGCGGTGGGCCGAGCTCCGCAACTCCTGCGAGGGGGTGGATGAGGTCCAGGCCATCGAGTACTTCACCGCCGGGTGCCGAGAGGGCACCCTCCTCAAGCACCGACTCCTCTGAGACGAGCCGGCTACCCTCGACGAGTTACTGGTCATCGCTGACAAGTACGCCACAGCCGACTCCTCAATGAAGACCGAGCTCCGAGTAGACGCCTCGGGGAAGGTGATTGCTCCGGCTCCCAAGACGCCGGCTGGCGACCCTAATCGGCGCCCCTACCAGAACGACCACAAGCGCAAGGCCCCCATGCCGACTTCCTCCAGTCGGCAGGTGGCCACCGTTGAAGATGAGCAGCCCCAAGAACGGCCTGCTCCCAAGAAGAAGGGCGGCAGGCCGCCTTGGCAGCCGGCTTTCTCCTACGAGCAGGCTCTTGATGCCCCCTGCAAATTCCACAGCGGTGCGAAGCCGTCCAACCACACAACCCGGAAATGCCATTGGCTCACCCGTATCACCAGGGCGAGGGGATGTTGCCGCCTCCGCCTCCCGGTCCGCCGCCTCCAGCCCCCCAGCAGCCGGCGGCTTGGCCGGCAGTCGGCGCCATCCAAGACGAATTCCCCGAAGAGCACGCCGCCTACTTCGTCTTCACCAGTCAAGCTGACGACAAGCACAGCCGACGCCGACAACATCAAGAAGTGAATGCAGTTGCCTCCAGCACCCCCGAGTTCATGCACTCGTCAGAAAAGCCAATCAGCTGGAGCCAGGCCGACCACCCAGAGGTGATGCCATCTCCTGGCTCCTATGCAATGGTCTTGGACGTCACCCTCGCGACGGAGAGGCGAGCTGCCCGATTCTCCCGTGTCCTGATAGATGGCGGAAGCAGTATCAACATACTGTACCGCGATACCATGGAGAAGCTGAACATCAAAGCAAAGCAGCTCATGCCGAGCCGCACCGTCTTCCATGGTATCGTCCCCGGCTTGTCTTGCTCCCCAATCCGCAAGATTAAAATGGATGTTCTCTTCGGAGACAAAGATCATTTTCGCCGAGAAGCAATCTGGTTCGAGGTAGTGGATTTGGAGAGCCCCTATCATGCTCTGCTTGGCCGACCTGCTCTGGCCAAGTTCATGGCGGTGCCCCACTACGCCTACCTGAAGATGAAGATGCCGAGCTCGAAGGGGATCATCACGGTAGCCGGCGATTACAAGAAGTCCATCGAGTGCGCCATGGCCAGCAGCCTGCTGGCCGAGTCCCTCGTGGTGGCAGAAGAGAAGAAGATGTTGGAACGGGTTGTGGCCGTGGCCGGCAAGCAGCCGGCCCTGTCCCCCAACCCCAAAGATGGTGATGCGCAGGGCTCCTTCCAGCCTGCCAAAGAGACAAAGAAGATACCTCTGGACCCGAAGAACCCGGAGAGGTTCGCTGTCATTGGGGCGAACTTGGACAGTAAATAGGAAGGCGAGCTCGTCGACTTCCTCCGTGAGAATCGAGACATCTTTGCATGGTCCCCAAAGGACATGCCGAGTGTCCCGAAGGATTTCGCCGAGCACAAATTACATGTCCGAGCCGACGCGAAGCTGGTCAAGCAACCCCTCCGCCGACTGTCCGAAGAGAAGCGAAGAATTGTGGGAGAAGAGATAGCCCGGCTCCTTGCCACTGGCTTTATCATGGAAGTGTTCTTTCCAGAATGGCTTGCCAACCCAGTTCTGTGTCTGAAGAAGAATAACAAGTGGCATATGTGTATAGACTACACCAGCTTGAACAAGGCCTGCCCAAAGGATCCGTTTGCTCTGCCATGGATTGACCAAGTAATAGACTCCACAGCCGGATGCGAGCTGTTAAGATTTTTGGATGCGTACTCGGGGTACCATCAGATCAAGTTGGACCCAGCTGACCGCCTGAAGACTGCCTTCATCACACCCTTTGGAGCTTTCTGCTACCTGACTATGACATTCGGCTTGAGGAATGCCGGTGCCACTTTTCAGCGTTGCATGCAGAAATGCCTCTTGAAACAACTCGGCAGAAATGCCCACGTCTATGTAGACGACATTGTGGTGAAGACAGAGAAGCGCAATACCTTGCTGGAAGACCTGAAAGAAACATTCGCCAACTTGCGCCGATTCCAAATCAAGCTCAACCCCGAGAAGTGCGTGTTCGGAGTACCAGCCGACCAGCTGCTAGGCTTCCTGGTCTCCGAACGCGGCATCGAATGCCACCCCGTCAAGATCAAGGCCATCGAGAGGATGGAGATTCCCACCAAACTGCGAGATGTGCAGAAGTTCACTGGCTGCTTAGCCTCCCTGAATCGTTTTATCAGCCGACTAGGAGAGAAGGCTCTCCCCCTGTACCGACTCATGAAGAAGTCCACTCACTTCGAGTGGAACGACCAAGCCGACCAAGCCTTCCATGAGTTGAAGAAAATGCTGACCACTCCGCCTGTCCTGGCGGCGCCGACTGAGAAGGAGCCCATGCTCCTCTACATCGCCGCGACTAGCCGAGTCGTCAGCACTGTTGTTGTGGTCCAACGCCCGGAGGAAGGCCGAGCCCAGCTAGTCCAGAGGCCGGTGTACTATCTCAGCGAAGTGCTATCCAGCTCAAAGCAAAACTACCCGCACTACCAGAAGATGTGCTATGGGGTGTACTTCACTGCCAAGAAACTGAAGCCCTACTTCCAAGAGCACCCCATCACGGTCGTGTGCACTGCCCCGCTCGCCGAGATCATAGGCAGCCGGGATGCATCCGGATGGGTGGCTAAATGGGCCATTGCATTGGCGCCCTACACAATCTTCTACCAACCCCGCACCGCAATCAAGTCGCAAGCATTAGCCAACTTCCTCGTCGACTGGGCCGAGACCCAGTACCTACCGCCGGCTCCCGACTCCACCCATTGGCGGATGCACTTTGACGGGTCCAAGATGCGCACCGGCTTGGGAGCCGGCATCGTCCTCACCTCTCCCAAAGGCGACAAGCTCAAGTACACGCTGCAGATCCACTTCGCCGCCTCCAACAACGTGGCCGAGTACGAGGCGCTCGTACATGGGCTCCGGCTAGCCAAAGAGCTCGGCATACGCCGGATCCTGTGCTACGGCGACTCAGACTTGGTGGTCCAGCAATCGTCTGGCGACTGGGACGCCAAGGACGCGAACATGGCGAGCTATCGATTCCTCGTCCAGCAGATCAGCGGATACTTCGAAGGGTGCGAGTTCCTTCACGTGCCAAGGGCCGACAACGACCAAGCAGATGCCCTAGCACGGATCGGCTCCACCCGACAAGCCATACCGACTGGCGTCTCCCTCCAGCGCCTCCTCAAGCCGTCCATCAAGCCGTCTCCAGAGTCGGATTCCATCTTCGTACCGCCTGCGCCAGAGACAGCCGGATCCGACTGGAGAAACCCCGCAGGCGGCACGGGGACTTCGACAACTGGCCCGGGGACTGCCGTAGTCGCACCCGGCCCGGGGACTTCAGAACCCGGCCCGGGGACTGCAGCAGTCGGCCCGGGGACTGCAATGACACAAGAAGCGGTGGCCGACTCCAATTCCACGCCGCCCAACCCACCCACCCGAGTCATGGTGGCTACATTAACAGAAGAAGAAGTCATAGCTCCGTCATGGGCCCAGCCCATCCTCAAGTTCCTAGTCAGCAGAGAGCTGTCGGCTGATGAGATCTCAGCAAGACTAGTGCAACGACGAGCCGCAGCATACACATAATCAACAGAGAGCTTGTGAAGTGCAGCGTCACTGGAGTCTTCCAGCGTTGTGTCGAGCCAGAAAAAGGAGTGGCAATCCTCAAAGACATCCACCAAGGCGAATGCGGCCACGACGCAGCCTCAAGATCACTTGTGGACAAGGCTTTCCGCCATGGTTTCTTCTGGCCGACTGCCTTGGAGGATGCTAAAGAAATAGTCAAGAGCTGCAGAGGATGCCAAGTTTTTAGTTCCAAGCAACACCTGCCGGCTTCTGCACTCAAGACCATTCCCCTCACCTGGCCTTTTGCCGTCTGGGGACTGGACATGGTGGGCCCTTTCAAGACAGCCCGTGGCGGCTTGACACATCTACTGGTCACTGTGGACAAGTTCACAAAGTGGATCGAAGCAAAGCCGATTAAGAAGCTGAACGGGCCGACTGCCGTGACATTCATCACCGACATCACTACCCGGTACGGCGTGCCGCACAGCATCATCACCGACAACGGCACGAACTTCGCCAAAGGAGCACTGGCACGTTTCTGCGCGACGCAGGGCATCCGACTGGACCGAGCGTCCGTTGCCCACCCGCAGTCAAACGGCCAGGTCGAGCGAGCAAATGGACTCATCCTCTCCGGCATCAAGCCCCGACTGGTTGTACCACTGGAGCGATCGGCCGGCTGCTGGCTCGATGAGCTGTCGGCTGTCCTCTGGAGCCTGCGCACTACACCCAACAAGTCAACCGGCTTCACTCCATTTTTCCTCGTGTACGGTGCCGAGGCTGTCATCCCAACAGACATCGAGTTCGACTCGCCTCGGATCACCATGTACACGGAGGAGGAGGCCAAGGAAGCAAGAGAAGACGACGTCGACCTACTGGAAGAAGGCCGGCTGTTAGCACTCAGCCGGTCCACCATCTACCAGCAAGGGCTGCGCCGCTACTACAACCGCAAGGTCAAGCCAAGATCCTTCCAAGAGGGCGACCTTGTGCTCCGGCTGATCCAGCGAACAACCGGCCAGCACAAGCTCTCGCCCTTGGGAGGCCCCTTCGTCGTCAGCAAGGCACTCGGCAACGACTCCTACTGACTTGATCGACGCGCAAAAACCAAGAGCACGCAAGAGAGACGACTCCGGCAAGGAGTCGGAGCGACCATGGAACGCAAACCTCCTGAGACGATTTTTACAGTTGAAAGCAGTATGTATCATGCTACCCTTTTGTATTAAGTACAAACCAACAGGCCCCCGAACAGTACTCGGGGACTGCCTTCGTTTATCTATGAATGACAAGTGTCATATCCATGAATGTATTATTACATTTGATTTCTTGTCTGGCACCGGGTTCGACTAGTCGGCCCGGGGACTGGCCGCCTTGAGCTATATTGAAAGTTCTACCTAAAGTCAGAAAAGTAGTGTGCCGGCTCCCGAGTCCTCTCTTGTTGAAAGTCGCAGCTCGAAGAACCGACTGTCCGACTAGCAAGAGGCAAGGCAGAAAGGATGACCACAGGAAAAATGGCTAAGGAACAACGAACCTATATAGCAAAGAGACGGCCTCCAAACATGCCTGCCGGCTATCAAAACAGCCGGCTGGCCGGCTTCCTAAACACTTAGCTTTAGTCCAGCAAAGCTAAAGTACTTCCCCCCCAATTGGCCAAGCACTCCTCCAGCTATAGATTGCAGAGCAATTGTTGGACTGGGAAGGCGGCAACCAAGGGAGGGCGGCAAAGGAAACAACGGAAGGATAAAAAGCAAAGTACAAGGAAAGACCAAATGCATGCATAAGTTATATATACATATAAAGACCCCAACAGGCTGGCAACAGACATAAGTTCGAATACACCCAGTGGGTGGAATTGTGCAGACTTAACCAAACATTGTTCCAAAAGCAACAAGACAGGAAAATAAAAGATGACAGACTAAGGCGCGGTGCGGGGGCCGAGCTGGTCAGTGAAGGCGGCCTCGCCGGCTGAAGGAGTGGCCGCCTAGCGGGTCTCAGCTTGATCACCACCAACAGCAGGCGACGCACTCGCACGCGACGTGGTGCTGGAGGTGCGGTCAGGCTGAGGCTGGCCGGCTGCTCCACCAGCCGGCTCGGCGTCTTCACCCTCCTCCTCCTCTTCTTCACCCTCGTCGCTGGAGTCGATCTCCTCCGCCGAGTCCTCACCGTCCGCCGGGTTCAGCCCGAACCACTCCTCCGGCTGGGCGACACCGTTGTCGTCTACCTCGGGGGCGAAGACGCTGGTGTCGGTGTAGTCGGCGATCGTCGAAGCCCGCCGGATGATAGCCGGCCGCGCCGGCTCCAGCTCCGTGTCGGCTTGCTGCCGCCAGGTAGCCAGCTGATCCAGGCTCAGGCCGGGATACCAGGCCTTGACGAACTCCAGCGCTCGCCTGGCGCCGGAGCAAGCCGCCGAGGCCTTCCAAGCTTCGAAGCGGCTGACTGCCACCTCCAGCCAGTCGGCAGTCGGACTGGGGGTGCGAGGAACCACTTGGTCGGGCCAGAGGGCGGCCAAGACTTGCGCCCCGGCACGCTGAAGCCGACGGAGCAGTCGGTGAGCCGGCTGGATGTGGGCCTGGATCGCCAAGAGCTGCTCCTCCAGCGAACGGCCGGCGGTTGGCGAAATCTCGAAGCCAGCCTGCCTCCGCGCCTGGCGCCGGGCCTCGATGGTCTGGTTGGCGGCGGTAGAATAGCCAGGGAAATATTCTGCGCAAAAAAGAAGAAGAAAAGAAGAAAAGAGCACCAAATCAGAAAACAAGCCAAAAGTGGCGGATGGCAAGAAAGGACGAAGAGGTAGGCGGCTTATCGTCAACCAGATCTTCGATCTGACCATAGTCAGAGATCAGAGTCTGCCTGGCCTCAGCCCAGCCAGCCGCCTCCGTCTCGTACTCGGCCTGGAGGGCGGCTTCGCGGTCCTGCACTGCCTTCAGAGCCGCCTTGTGGCTTTCCTCCTGGTCGGCCAACTTCTTGGCCAGGCGGTCGCGTTCCTGCACCAAGGCGGCGAGCTCGGCATCCTTGGCACGAAGGGCAGTCTGGGACTCCCCCAGCCGTGCCCTCAGACTGGCGTTGGCCGCTGCGGGGACGGCAGAAAAAGAAAGAACAGTAAGAGGAGGTCGTCAAGGAAGATCCGACCCGACTGCTCAGCAGTCGGCCCGAATCTCGAGGACTACACCCAGTGGGTGCGCTAACGCGCCCCCACATGAGATAAAGAACAAAGCACGTACCTCGGCTCTCAGTAAGATCGGCGGTCTTCTGGGTCAGCTCCCGAGCCTGGGAGTTGAAGGCGGCCGCACGAAGATTGTGGTAGTCCTGCAAGATAGACAGAAGGTCGAAGTAAGAACAAGAATAGCAAAGACAAATCCACTAAGAAGTTCCAAACTGCCTGCTCAGCAGCCGACTCGGAACTCGGGGACTACACCCAGTGGGTGCGCTGACGCTCCCCCACGGAAGAAATCAAGAATCAAGAAGAAATCAAGATCAAGAGAAGCCTAGATGGGAAGACTAACCCGGATGGCCGCCCGTGTCGCGAGAAACTCATCGGTGAACTGCCTCAGCGCCGTAGCCTGAGCTTGGAGCCGGGTCCGGACGTCCTGCGCGGCCACGTTCATCACGGTTGTCCCGCCGCCTGGCATCCACCCCGAGGTAGCACTGGCCACCTCCGCATCCCGAGCCGATGAGCTGGAGCCCGCGGCCGGCTGCGGCTCCGACGCGGCCTTCTGTGGCTCCGACGCAGCCTTCCCCGCGCGACGGCTCGGCGGCATCCGGACCGCCATCTTAGTCCTCGCGGCCGGCTTGCCCCCCGCCGACTGCGCAGGCGGCAGATCAGGCTGGCCGCCTTGAGCCGCCCCAGTTGGCGGGGTCGGCACCGGCGCCCTCTCCAGGATGATGACGTCGTCATCTCTCCCCAGCCCTGGCTGGTCGCCGCTGGCTCCTTCTGGCGAGGGCTCCATGTCCCCAGGCGCCATGACGCGCAGCGGGGTGACCATCAAAACCTCCTCCGCCGCCGCCGCGGCTGCAGCCTCCTCTTGGGCCCTGGCAGTGGCGTCAGCAAGCGCCTTCGCCGCCTCCTCCTCCCGCGCCGCCTGAGCGGCGGCCGCCTTCCGCGCCTCCGCCTCCCGCGCCTCTCGCTCCGCCCGCGCCTCCCGCGCGTTCCGTTCTGTCGCCTCCTGAAGGTCGGCACGGGGGTCCACGCGGCGAGTGGTGCTCCCAGACCCCCTCGGCGACTCGACGACGGAGGCGGCAGCCGCCCGCTCAAGCGACAACGGAGCTCTGATCGTTTGGAGAAAAAGACAAGGTTTCAGGAACCACCAGAGAAAAGAAAGAAAAAGAGTACACAAAGAAAAATTCGAACTTACGCCGACACGGTCTGCGGCTGCTTCACCGTCTTGCGGAAGCGAGCCGCCTTCGCGGCCGCCTCCTCCCGCCTGGTTGCTGCCGCCCCGCCCCTGGGTTTCTTCGTCCGACTGCCGAACAGACCCTGGGCTGCGCGACGCTTCTGCCCTCCGCCCCGAGCAGGCGGTGCAGCGGAGGAACCCGCGCCCCGTCCAGGTGCCGGCGGGCGGCGCGGGGCGACTTCGGCCTCATCGTCGTCCGGCCAGTCATCGAAGGTGACTCCGAGCCCGGAGCCGCCGGCTTGGCCACCACCCGGCTCGATGTTGTCGTCCATGCCGGCTGCCCCCAAGTCGGGGTCCTCCAGATCGTGTTCTGTCCTGTCGGGGACGAATCGACGCTCCGCGTCTAACCCGCCGGCCGGCCGAAGAAGAGGGCTCTGTCAAAAAACAAGCCGACTAAGTTAGAGTCGGCCAAAAGGAACTCGGCAACAAAGTTAAGAGAAAAAGAAGACACAAGGAGAGCATACCGTGGGCGGTGGATTGGCTCGGCTGTATGGCTCCTTGCTGAACTGCCACTCTTCGGAGAGCTTGCAGTTCGCGAGGTAGTTCACCATATAGGCGACCTCCTCACGCGGCATGTCCTTGGTGCACATCCGGCTCGGATCGAGCTGGCCGCTCATCTGACAGATCAGATGAGGACGGCTCTGGAGTGGGAGAACCCGGCGCGTGACGAAGGCGGCCAGAAGGTCGGGCCCCGTCAGGCCCTCCGACTGGGTCATCACTCGCACTCGGGCGACGGCTGCGGACCCGGCCGGCGTCAGAGTCACGGCCCGGAAGGACCACTGGGGCTGCCTGCCCGCCGGTGGGCCGGCTACGTAAGCCGGCAGGTTGATGTAGTCACCCCGTGGGGCGATGTTCCGTACGTAGAAGTACGACTTCTGCCACTTCTTCACCGATTGGATCAGCGGGATGACGGGGAAGGGGTTGTCGGCGACCGACCTCCGCGACGCGATGAAGGCTCCAGTCTGAGCCGGCACGCCTTGCATGCGCGTGCCCAGCTTGGACTGGAAGAACTCCCCCCAGAGCTTGAGGGTGGGGAGGACGCCGAGGTAGCCCTCGCACAGGGTGACGAAGGCTGACAGCAGCACCACCGCATTTGGGGTGAGGTGGTGCGGCTGGAGCTGGTAGAAGTCGAGCCACGAGCGGAAGAAGGGGCTCGCTGGAAGGCCGATGCCGCGCAAGAAATGCGAGCGGAAGACCACCCGCTCACCCTCCTGCAGCTCCGGCGTGATTTCCTTCGCCGGCGCGAGGCGAACCTCCACCTTATCCGCGCTGGGCAGCCGCCGCATGTTGCGGAGGAACTCGACGTGATCATCGTGGACGTTGGAGCCGTCCCAATCCCCACCATACTGCTCCGTGGCGGGAGGCATGGCGAAAACAAGCATGGCGGCGGAGGAGCGTGTGGTGGAAGAGCGCGGCGGCGAGGCGCTGTTGCAAGAAACGGCGAGCAAAGGAAGATGGTGGAAGGGGGAGGAGCGTGCGAGAGCCTGCCGCTCTCCCTCTCCCCCTACTTATAGCCTCGCGAGGTGAGGCCGGGGAGGCCGGACGTGGGGGGAGACATGGGATTAACTGCACCCACTCCCCCCACGCCTCGCGATTATTGCGCATAAAGGCGAGCCGAAACTGCCGCAATGAGACGTGCGGGCGGTTTCAGGATGCAGACAATCCGCGCCTGGGCCCGGGCGCGGACGTGGCGGGCCCCCGCCCTGCGGCGACGTCCCGTCGCGCGCGTGGGCTGGCAGGCTTTCCGGCCAGGAGGGGCCACGTGGTTCGCAGATGGCCAGTGGCCGGCCCGCGGCCCGGTGCACGCACTGGCGAACTCCCGCCCTCCGACTCCGGAAGTTTTCGACCAAGGCGGCACGCCTAACCAAAGCCGGCTCCCAGCTGCCGGCTTGTTAAGATGGGAAGCTGATCGAGCTTCTCAACTCCTACTCAACCTCGAAGCCCAATCAGCTTCGGGGACTACTGTCGGAGTAAATGGCCATGGGTAGCCTAACCGACTACCCCTGGTTCTTCAGAAAAATTATCAGGCCTTTGGGCCTCCAAGCACTCCAAGCATTGGACCACCTCCCCTGGCCGGCTACCCCTGAAGCCGACTCAAGGGAGGCGGCCCAGCCTCAGCAACCTCCCCCCGGATATCCGCGGGGTGGCCGACTCCAGGAAGCCGGCCTCGAAGAGCGCCGACTCCAAGAAGCCGGCCGAGATCACAACCACCAAAGCTACACCCACATAACGGTGACAAGACGGGGTGTGGCCACAGTGCGGCCCACTACCCCCGAAGCCCGAGGCGGGCATGGCTATAGGAGGCCGTACGGGACGGCCGTCTCCCGTTCGGCTCGGCACTGTAGCCATGCTGGCCTCAACGTCATCCACGACAGACTCCCGTACGGCCCACGGGCGGCGGGCCCCTTCAGCCAGAGATAACACGGTCTGGGTTATGTATGACCGTAAGTAGTTTCAGGATCACTTCTTGATCACTTCTAGCTTCTCGACCGATGTGTTGCTACTCTTCTCGCTCTTATTTGTGTATGTTAGCCACCATATATGCTTCGTGCCTGCTGCAGCTTCACCTCATTACCCCATCCTTCCTATAAGCTTAAATAGTCTTGATCTCGCGGGTGTGAGATTGTTGAGTCCTCGTGACCCACATATTCTACCAAAACAGTTGCAGGCACCGACGATACCAGTGCAGGTGACGCAACCGAGCTCAAGTGGGAGTTCGACGAGGAACTTGGTCGTTACTATGATTCGTTTCCTGAAGATCAGTAGTGGAGCCCAGTTGGGACGATCGGGGATCTAGCATTTGGGGTTATCTTCTTTTCATTTGGATTTGACCATAGTCGGTCCATGTGTGTATTTTGGATGATGTATGAATTTATTTATGTATTGTGTGAAGTGGCGATTGTAAGCCAACTCTCTTTATCCCATTCTTGTTCATTACATGGGATTGTGTGAAGATGACCCTTCTTGCGACAAAACCTACAATGCGGTTATGCCTCTAAGTCGTGCCCCGACACGTGGGAGATATAGCCGCATCGTGGGCGTTACAGGTGTTTATTGACCCGGCTTGGCTTTCAACTACAAGTTGTCAGTACATGATCAATTATAATCCGACGTTTATTAATCCGGTCTAGTTTCGACTATAAGTCGCCAGTATTATATATGGTTAATCCGGTGTTTATCACAACCCGGTATGGTTTTATCATAAACTGGCACAATATGGAAGGAGTTATCAGTACTCAAGATTGGGGTTATCACCCTTACTACAATAAAGTTGGCCAACCAACGATGTGATTCAATGTCATAGGTATCATCTATTTCATATTTGATTATTTTTATGTACAAGCTTGGTCATAAACCCTGGCTGTATATTTGGGCATCATGACCCTTCTGGCGGTAAACCGCCAGGACACTTTTAACTTCTTGTATGCAGGAACAGCTTGAATAAACCGCTATGGATTATGAACATAATATATCCTAAGCATGGCGGATTAACAGTGTTAGGAAAAATAAATATGCACGATGGCATAGCAGACCAAGTGTTTGAACTAGCCTACTACAAGGCGCTTTAATGCCCAAAAGGATAATTGTTTTCAGCAAGTGTTGCGGTACGCAGATGGCTAAACCGGCCTCCGGATCATGACTCATCACCAGGCTGACTTGACGGCTGCGGAACACCTTGCGCCGGTTCATCCTCCTCCTCTCTACCCAGTGGCTGGAAGTCAATGGTTGCCCAATCGATCCCAGTTATGGCTTGGAATATAGCTTCATCGCTTATAAGTGTGGACGGTTCAACGTCAGGGGCATAGGTATGCTTACGGATTGGCGGGATAAGATTTTGAGCGTCCGGAGTTGGTGCGGCAACCCGTTTGTTGTTGACGTCATAAACCACATGATAATATGACAGATCAGTTTCTTCAGCCAATTGGCAAGCCAGTGGACGCACTTCTTTGGTTATGGCTCGGAGGGCATCATTGTCTAAGTCTGATCCGTCTTCCTTTAAGCTTGGATACCCTTTACCCACATCCACCAGATCAAGATCAGGCACCCATGCTTTAGCCCGGGTTAGCGCGGTCAGAGCACCTGCCCTTGCAGCCGATCTTTTGAACTCTTCAACCCAGGCAGGCAGCATTGAAACCGTTCTAAGGTTTCCTTGATTAAGGTTGGGGGCGGCTTGTTGTGAGAAGCAGTGCAGATGATCCGTTGCGCGCCGGTATATAATTTGTTCTATCAGAGTATAGGCAGCCTTCAATTTCTTCCACATGTCAGCACCCAGATGGGTATTGCGAGTTCCTGCATCATTACGAGCATCAGTAAACCGGCAGCTGATAGGTTAATATATGTAAAAAACCTAAAGTGAGGATACTTACCAAACAAAGCGGTGGTCATAGCATTTATCTGCCTCTTCAAGCCGTTCAGTTCTTCTGTCACCGGTTTAAGGGCTGCTTCTGCATCCGCAGCCCTTTTCTGCAAAGTTGATTTCTCTATATCCCAATCTGCCCGCTCCTTCTTGAAATTTTCCTTCAGCTTCTCCATGGCTGATAAGGCACTGGTGACTTCATCTTTGGCTTTGGAGGTTTCTGCTTGCTGGGACTTGATGTTTTCTTGAAGATCAGCGGTTTGGGCTTCTTTTTTGCTCAGCTCAGCCTATAAGAGACAAACATATTATGAGTTGATAATACATATTTGAAGTACCAAGCGCATAACAAGTTATACACTTGGTACTTGGGGGCTAATGCCTATTTGCTTGTTATCCGAAATTTTTACAAAGTCCCAAGCACAATACAAGTATTATTCTTGGCACTTGGGGCTAATGTATATTTGCTCAAAGAAACATTAATGGGTGTTTCTTCTAAAGTCCCGGTTCAACTTGAAAAGATAAACCGGCCCTTGGGGACTACACATGCGAAAGTGACAAGGTTATTATTCTAAAAGTCCCGGTTCATCTTCGTAAGTTAAAACCGGCCCTTGGGGACTACACCGGCGAAAGTTACAATATTACAATTCTAAAGTACCAGTTCATCTTAAAAATATAACCCAGCCCTTGGAGGCTAAGCATGCAAAGTTCAGATATTACAAAGTCCCGGTTTAGATTGATTTCATAAACCGGCACTTGGGGGCTACTGGAGTTGATATTTGGAATTGGACATAAGAGCGAAATAGTTATGCAGTTACCTCATATCGGTCCTTCATCAGATTCACTAAACCGGCTTCGAAGTCGTGGCTTGTGTATAGACGGTTTTAAAAAATAGAATGAATGTCTTGGGCGTTGAGCTGGGCATAGCTTGACAAATCCGTGTTCCATTTGCCCTTGCCCATAGCAGAAAGCTCGTCCTTGGCACTATGCTTCGATAAAGCAACAGGATTGCCAGGAACGGTGTGGCCGAAGCCAGTAATCATAATGTCATCTTCTTTGTCATCAGCAGCCTTCACTCGAGTTGACGGTTTATCAGCAGCCTTAGCTGGACTTGCCGGTTTATCATCATTTTGGGCCGGGCTTGTCGTTTTATCAGCATGGCCCGTTGTATCCACTTCTACTTGTTCAACAAAAAAGTCATGATCTTGAGGTGGTGGATCATTAAGCATAGCGTCAGCATTTGTTCCTTCTAGTTCTGAAGTTCTCTCCGTTTCAATAACCACATTGTCATCAGACGATTTATTTAACCGAGCCTTCTTGCTGGGTCTAGGCTTGGCACTGAGAAGAATAAACATAGAGGTCAATACATTAGGTAAACATAAGGTATTAAAGGTAAATTTAAAGTATAACTCACCCAGGAACTGTCTTGAGGGGTGGAAGTTGTGTGGCCATTGACTCGCCAGAGGATGAGTGAGGTGTGCCCTGATAATTTGAATCAGACGGATTAAGAGGCTGTCGGAAACAACCCGCCTTGGGGCAAGAAGTATCAGGAATATAAGAGACCTCTGATCGACATTTCCGGACTAGAGTGTTCGGTAAACCGGCGGAGGTAACTACCTGGCCGCTGTGCCGGGTTGTGCGGCGGGCTTCGTGTTGCTGCTTCTTCAAAAGAAAGTTTGGGTCCAAGTGAGCTAGGGGGTGAGAAAATTTTACTTTCCGGTTTTCTTGACGGATTTTCTATGTTGGCAGAGGATCTGAACCGGAGGAAAGGATAATTACCTCTGCATCATCAGCTTGGCTGCCTTCAGCGTCGTCCTGATAATAGTCATTGTCAATGAGGTGAACCAAGAGAGTCAAGTTCTACCTCTGAGTCCGGATTATCCAGGTCAGCATCAGCATTTGGTTCAGAAGACTCAGTGGTCCTCTTCTTGGCAGGTTTTTCAATAACTTTGGTCTTGGGGCGAGGTGTCTTGGCCGGTTTATCCTGTGGCTTCTTCTTCCAGAACGGATCATCGGCCTGTCAAAGATGGACAAAATTTTGAGAGAGTATTTAAAAGGATTAAGTTAAAACAACAAGTTATATGATCCTTACAGATGGCGGTTTATTGGAAGTGCAGAAAGGACTTAACCCGGTCTTGCTACAGACAGCCTCCGGTTCATTCAGTATTTTCTTGACAGACTCAGTAACTTCAGCCTCTGTTAGCTGAATATCAATATGTTGTTGAGGATCTTTCAAACTCCCTGTGTACTCACACATTAAACCGGGGCGCTGGCTTAAGGGCAGAATGGTCCAGGATATCCAGCAGCGAACAAAGTCGACGCCAGTTAAACCATTCGCCATAAAGGCTCTGAGCTTTGAGAGTTGTGGTGCGTAGTTGGACCGTTCCTTTGCAGTCAGCCTCTGAGGAAATGGATGTGTGTTGCTAAGCCGGTGAGGACGGTAACCCGGCAGAGGATTTTCATCAGTTGGAGACGTATCTCGGCAATAAAACCAAGTCTGATTCCAGTCCTTGGGGTGACTATGAAGCTTGGCGTGAGGGAAGCTGACATCTTTCCTCTTTTGAATAGCCATTCCACCAAGTTCAGTGTTAGATTCCAGTCCTTCGTACGACGGTTCAAATAGAATAAATCCCTAAACAGTTCAATTGTGGGCTCCTCTTGAAGATAAGCCTCGCAAAATACTTGGAAATTGCAAACATTGGACACAGAGTTTGGTCCAATGTCCTGAGGATAAGTACGTCTCGGAAGAATTTTGATCCGGGAGGGCTAAACCCTCGGCCCAGGTGGTCAACAAAGACGACTACTTCTCCATCCTTGGGCTCAGGAGGATTTTATGGACCTGAGACCCTCCAGTGGATAACTTCTTTCTTTGCTAAAGCGCCAGTTGCGACACAACCCTCTAGTTGCTCTTCCGTAACCCGGGAAGGGACCCAGTTACAAGCATAAAATTGTTTGGCCATTTCAATGAAAAGCTAGAAAAAGATCAATGCCGGTTTAAGGTTTATGACGGACAAGCATAAAGCGACGCAAGATCAGAAGCAGAAACAAAGGCATATACACATTGTTAAACCGGAGTCTGACATTGGAGGAGTTACAAAGATAAACGAATCGGCGGTTTCAGAGGGGACTAATGGTACCTGTCGGATTATCATTTTTCTAAAAAGTTAAACCGCCTACATTGGTATGGAAGGTACAGATCGAAAAAGTCTAAGTAAAGGAAAAACAAGTTTCACAGATTGATATGGAAATTTCAGATCTGTAGCATATCAGTAAATCAAAATATAATCAGACCTAAAATACAAGTGTTTAAGCAGTTCATCAGGTTTGGATGAGTTTTTTCTATACAAAGAAGATGTTTTAAGGATGAACAAGGGGATTATAACTGTGACTGCACAAGAAAATGTCAGATCTGAGATCACCATTTACACTATGGAGATGAACAGAGAAGAACAGCCTCGATCTTCGAGGAACACCAAAACCCAATAGTGGATCTAGAGAAAGGGAAAAGAAAACTTACTGTTGCTGATGGAACATCAAAGGTGCGCCGTTTCTCTGGTACGTTCAGCTTGATGCAGCGGCGGGAGATGAAGTCGAGGGCGGAGCATGACGACGACGGCCGCGCGAGAGGGTCAGGTCGGCGCAAGGAAGAAGAAGAACTGAGAGAGGCACGGGGGGAAAATGAAAAGGACCCCCCGGTCTTATTTATAAGGCGAAGGGATAAGTGACAGGCGCGAAAATCGAGGAGCCCAAAAATTGGATATGTGACAGAGCTATCGCCTCGATTGTCGGAGGCTCATTAATGGAGGTGAGATATGAACAATTTTTAATAACAAGTGGCGTCATGGCGATTTATTATGATCCTGGAAGATGACGTCATGGCGGTTTACAAGATTTACGCAAAGGTGCTGAAGGAGGAATTTTCCTAAGTGTTGAAGATTGACATGAACAGGTTCAAATCAATCTGGGGCCTAATGTTGGGGATATTACTACTGGGTATAAACCGGCCAGGAGAGGCCGGGTTATACCCATAATGAGTTATTTATATTTGAAGCCCATGAAGACAAGGAGTGTGGCGCTTTACTAAGGCCCAGGGCCCAGGGGCAGATTAAGGCCTGTAGACATAAACCGCCATTGATATGTAAACTTGTGTTGTACGATAGGAAAGGGTTGAAACTGAGCCGGACACGTTTATGAGCTGGCCTCAGGATTCTGTAAACCGGCGGGCGTCAACCTATGTATATAAAGGGACGACCCGGCAGCGGTTTAGGGACAACAAAACAAGAACTCGAGAGCCAGGCATAGCGGATTCGCTCCCTGGTCCTCGAAACCCTAGCAGTTCCACAACAACTGGATTAGGCCTTTACCTTCACCGCAAGGGGCCGAACTAGTATAAACTCCCTGCGTCCTTTGTCCGCTTTAGCCCCTTTAAGCTAACCCGTCGCGATGGCTCCATGACTAAGTCCTTTCACTAGGACTTCTGCCATGACAAAACCATGACAGTACCTTTTGCAAAACTTGTTTGTCTAACTGCTTTGCTGCTGCAACAACCAGTTACAATGATGTTAATAACTACTTTTCAGCATCCAATTGAAACTCTTTAATTCCTTGTTTGTTGAACTGGTTTGGTGTTATAACTCCCAGAGATGTTTTGCTAACTTCAACTTTTCGGAATGCAATCAGAACATTAATGGCAAAACAGGTTAGCCCAAGATCAAAGAGCGAGGTAACGTTGTATCATCCCACAACAGTGGCACCGGCCCAATCGTGCATCATGAATTGCCAACTGCTGGTGCTCTAGAGGCTAAACTAGTGGTAGAAAGAGATTCTGCTTCTGCACTTAGAGATGAAGCTTACATGTTGAGGAATCAAACAGCACAATCACAAGAAGTACTCAAGACAACCATTAAATATTTGGTGGATTTCAAAACAAAGCAAGCTGAGACTGACCGCGTTGTTAAGGTCCTGAAGGAAAAAGGAAATTAAATTCCCACTTGGTAAATCATAGGTGAAATGTTCTTTCCATCATTGAATAACCTTTGTGTTGTTTGTTCATGTAATCTGTCAAACCATTTGTTTTAGAGATCATGTAATAATTGTTTTTGTTTTTTGGTTTCTAATTTTATTTGAGCACAAGTCTATATTAATTGATAAGACTCGGAGACATTTCATTTTGATTGCTGTGCCAGACCTACAAATATGCCAATCGGGCGGAATGTGCATTCAGCAATAATAGTAGTATAGATGGACCATAAGTGGCACGCATCGGAAACGGCCAAGATGTTGTACTAGCTTCGCTAAAAAGAGGATGCTCTTCTAGCAAAAAAAATACAGTGGCTTGGCTTATGTATGTTAGTTGATATTAGTGATCCATATCTATAAGTGTTTATATGTCTGTTAGTTTTGTACATTCTTGGTTGATTGACTCATATTTGAATCTGGATACATCGCTTGTGTAAATATCTAAATGGGAGTACACATTATGCTGCGTGTGACACTTGAGTTGGACATAAAGTGTTCCAAATATTCGAATTCACCTTAAACTGGATTCTAGCTTCTGAATTCGAGTATCGGCATTTGTAAATCATATTCATATATGACAGTGGAATACATCTTTGTCGTGCTTTCGAAGATATATAAAAACACATAGAATGATTTATAAAGATTCGTATAGGAAAACAAAATGGATTCGAATTTAGTTGCCAGGGTAAACGTGGATGCTTATTGTCCCAAAATTCGAAAGAAGCGGAAAAATGTCCACACCCACGTTGGCTGCCCGAAGGCAAGTGTTTGGGAGATGGAAATTACTGTCTACCCCTTACACGGACAATCCATCGCCCGGATTTCCACTGCTCTCAATAGGGGTAGGTTAGTAACTTCAATTAGACGTGACACGACCTCCTCTGAGCCCATTCCGACACGGTGGGCGCCAAAGATGGGTGGCAAAACACATTTGATTCAAGCTCGTCTGAAAGACCTCTGTTTCTCCCTCCATTTCCCGATTCATACACGGTGGGCGGCAAAACAAACTCGACTCGGCCGAAATCGATGTAGGCAAATATTTTCAATAGGGGCAGGTTTGTAACTTCACTCAGACGGGACACAACCGCCCTACTTGTCAACCCCGTTCATACACCGTGGGCGCCAACCATGGGCGCCAAAGCACCCTCTCCTTGCCAGAAATCGCTCTCGGCAAATATTGGCGAGATGCGAGATTACTGTCCTATCCCCAACCGACGGGACGTCCAAATTTTAAACGGGGGCTAAGTTCGTAACATTCCCTTATTTCAGACAGGCGCTTCTCAAAAACATGGTTCCCCATACGACTCCCTCCATTTTCCCATTCATACACCGTCCGCGCTAGAAGACCATCCCCACACTACCCTCCTCCGTCCGCCAACCCATCCATCGCCGCCGTCCTCCACCCCATCCATCGCCACCGGCCTCCACCATGCCGAAACGCCTACCAAGACCGCATCGTCCACTGCTAGAGATGGACGTTTCTCATCCACGGTGACAGCCCAAGAGCCTTGCATCACGTCCTCTTGCATCATCGGTGTCGTGGTCCTCTTTACCGGGGCCGCTCACACGACCTTCTCTTCCACCGCAACGGGAGTTATCCCCTGACGCACCCATCTACCGTCGCAGATTTGTTTCAACGCCACCAATAGCCATCGCACCCCCGATGCCTACACGGCACCGCAAGAGAGGTGGTACTTCATATCTCCTCAACTTTTTGATCTCAACTAGAAAGTAGATCGTAACTTGGTTACTGTACTTTCTTTTCAGCTCTTAGAAATTAGTTCTTAGTTTGAAGCAAACAATGGATGCTAAATAACATTTCTCCGGTTTGCAGCTTTAAATCTGCCATGGCACAGTCATAATAGGGTTTAATTGATCAAGCTTAGGGTTTAATTGATCATGTTGGTTCCATGGTGGTTTCTTTAATAGAAATGGGAGGGGAAACCCTCTTTTGCTCAAAAAAATGCTAGCAGAAGAACACCCGGGTGTGTATCTCTACAGGGTGCCCACGGTGGGCCGCGGTCCACCCTGGGATTTTGGGTCGGCCGAGGCCCCGATTCTCCTCTGTTCTACTGCGCGCTTTCGATCCCTACTCGCCCCCAGCCGCCGGCCTCGCCGGTGACTTGCCGTCCCCGGACGACATGACTCTAGGAGGAGACGCCGGACTAACAGGAGGTCAGGAGCCACTTGCCCAACAGCGTCACTGCTTCCCGGGCGCGCCGCCGTGCCTACCTTCCCAGTCCGTTCAGGGCTAAGGCGTACATCACCCACTAAGCCAACCCGATTTATCCTGAGATACGTCCTCAACACTCAGCAGCCACTCCTCATCACCCATATTCTAATTGATTCTTTACTCATTAGGCATGACTGTCATTAGGTTTTGTTGTGTGCTGAGTGCTACCTACACTTAATGGTTCAGATGTATTTCAGTAATCTTTAGTACATGTAAAGTTCACAGGGTTTCAAAATTCCGGCCCTAGGAACAGACACTGGTCATTTTGGATTGTTGGTCGTAGTGACATTGACCCAGATTACTACTGCAGGCCAGGTTTGTTGACAATTTTACTTGTCTTTCTTACTCATTCAATATGATATCAAATTATTCACGTCGATTAGTTGCAAACAATAGGTGCTAGACAAACTTCTTGATTAAGATTTTAGACCGTCTCTTACTGCAGTTACAATCCTGCATACTTGTCCTAGTAAGCTCACAAGTAAATGATTGATTCACTACATCTATGCTTGCCTTGTCATATTTGTTGTCAATATTCTTTTGGGGTGGACCACCCTGTTTCAAAATACTGGAACCGTAGACATGATTGAATAGTATTTCTCTGTGTGATCTCTTCCATCATGTGTGGGCAATGAACACTGCATTGTATAGAAAGGAAGTGTCATTTCCAGCTTTTCTCAATATTCTTTTAGGGTGGACCACCCTGTTTCAAAATAGTGGAACCGTAGACATGAGTGAATAGTATTTCTCTGTGTGATCTCTTCCATCATGTGTGGACAACGAACACTGCATTGGATAGAAAGAAAGTGTCATTTCCAGCTTTTACACAGACTACAATCTTTTACATGGAATACAACCTGCCTACTTGCTATGTGTCGCACTACCAACACTCCACCCTTGAAGCTAAACATTATGCCACTCATAATTCATTAGTTTATTTGTTCAAATATGAATTTGATATGATTCTAATGTTCCTACTTCAGTTTTGAAATGTGTGTCTGCCTGTTATAGAGACATAAGAGGTTTGTATTTCTGTGTGGTCTGGTCAGCACGGTTGGGGGTGAACTTTGCATATGCAGGGGTTTATAGGGAGACACTCTTCGAGTTGAATCCGCAATGCATTCCATAGATAATCTGACTACTTTTTATGTTTTCATGAATCTCAGATTCTGAATAGCATCATAATGATTATGAGCTTGCGCGCATGAAAAGAATAAAGCAGAACAATGCCATGGCTGTCAAACTTGGCATTAAGGGATTAAAATCAAGTTTGGATGCAATGCAAACACTCTCCAACTATAGATTCATGCTCAGATTATGATCGTAATAGTGATGTTGAGCTAGAGGGAGACCTAAGTCAATGTAGCTCCCTAATGGAGGAGTCAGAGGCAGATGCCCTGTCTTATTCACCTATCAAGGTGCTTGCTCTAACTTTCCAAGGTTATATTGGTCGCACATATCTTGCAACTGATGCTTTGCATTTCTTCTACTCTGTTGCGCTGCCATTAGCTTAGTTTACACATTGTGTATGTGAATACACCCTGCCTATCCATTTACAGTACATATTCCATCTGTCATCATACCATATTTATCCATTGAAATGATGTTCTTGTGTATCAAACGTTCAACAGGAAGAGGGCGATTGCTGATCGCGGAGGAGCACGAGCAAAGTATTTGGAAAAGTTAGTGACACCTGATAAATAAAATAGCCCATTAGGTGTAGTTGCAATATCACCTAACCCACAAAACACCCCAACTCTAGCAGACTCTAGCCTTACTACACTGGTCATTTCTGATGCCCCAACTCAGCAGACCCCAACTGCAGCAAACAGTATGATGATGCCAGTTGACATAGCACCAGCTCTACGACGCAAAAACCCCATTCCAGCAAAGAGTACACCAAATCCAGTTGCCAAATCCCTTTTAGAACCAGACAGAGTCCCAATTGCAGCAAATAGGACCCTTGTTCCATTTCTTCCCAGTTTAGAAGACGAAGCTTATATTGTTGTCAGGAACTTTGTGTGCATCTTTCCTTCATGGAAAGATTATACCGCAGACACAGAACAATTTCTAGTCTTCCTCTGCAACTTACGCGTAAGTAATGTACTAATGTTATTCATGATAATTACTGCATATGTTTGTGCTGACAGAAGAGACAAGATTTCATTATGTTAAATAGGCGAGGACCAAACTGGATTATCAAGAGGAGCAAGGTTTGGTTGCGCTTTTCAAGCAATCGTTGATGAAGTATCGTTCCTACCTAAAGCAAGCGCACTTCGATGGCAAGTCTCCTGTGCTACATTTATCAGACAATGTATGGAATAATCTTGTTGCACATTGGTCTCGTTTGCAGCATAAGGTACTGTCTATGATATCACATCACAATTTGAACAACATTTCGGCATTTGCCTTAACGTCTCACTTGTATGAAAATTGTTAACAGAAGAACACTCACAACTATACTGCACACTGCATTGCTCTTGTGAGTACCTCACTGCACATGTTAGCCGCATTATCTTCCTTTTGGTGAACATTATACGATCAGTATGGACTCTTACATAAATTTAGAATCAACCCAATGCTTTTGAAGAGGTTTAGCTCTGCAGTCCTCTTGTAAGGACTGAACGTCGTCTAGCACTGTACTTACATTAATAGCTACTCCATCCGTCCCATAATATAAGAACGTGTTGTACAGTACACAAGTGTTCAAAACACTCTTGTATTATGGGAAGAGGGATTGGTTCATTGTGTAGCATTCTGCATATTATCTCCCTCGCCCACCATTTACTAAAAAATATCAGATCTATATTTAATCTTACCAAAAAGTTCAATACGCAGACAATGCCAGTGCAGAAGTGTAGCCCATTGCTCTTGTGAGTACATTTTGTCCCGTAACGCTTGTACTTCCAGGCATTGGTAGTTGATTATGTAGCATCAATCTGCATCTTATCTTCATTATCCTCTATCCCTTCCAGTATTATCATATCTATAATTAATATCTACAAAATGTAGAGTACAGGCAATGCTAATGAAGAGGATTTTGTGCTGAAATTCTTGAGTTATCCTTCCCTTGACATGGAGAAGGGCATTATAAAGCCGGTGTTAACTGTTAATGTAAGTCAGTCCTTCTAAAGCCTTTATCCTCAACTGCTGTTTAATTTTCTCATACTCCCTATCGTTTACTGCTGTTTAGTTTGTTGTTTCTATCAAAATGCATGTTCGCAAGAACCGTAAGTTCCAAGTTTTACTTGTAAAACCAAATTCCTTATTCATACCATGCACATTACTCAATACTCCCTATATGTATGCTTGTTTTTGTGGATCTATAATCCAATGTGTGGTGAAGCAGCCCACATTTGCACCTTGTCATCTCCTGTTTTATCTTACTGATGTGGCTGATGATATGAACAACATGCCATACACATTAACCAAACAATACTGTAGGATGGTCCAAACGCGACTACGATCAGAGACCCTTCGAAGAAACTGTCGGCGATGCCATAATTCGCAAACGGTGGTTTAAAAAACATCAAAAAAGGTACAAAACATTTGGGATGACAGATGCATCAAACATGGTTCAGAATTTAGTTGCGTGTGCGATGCAGGGCAGACGGTTCAGCTCAATTAACTGTTTGGGATGAGGCGGAACAAAAGAAACGGGCAGCCAGATGAAGGCGTGTGTGATATACAGCATACGGTTCACTGGGATGAACTGTGTGTGATTAGGCAACACAATGGAAACGGTTCAACTGAACAAGATGTGTGTGATACGCGGCAAACAGGTCCGTAATCAGAAATGTGTGCGAAGACCAATAATAACACAGACGATTGCTGCTAATAAGACATGTGAATTGCTCTGTCTATAGTAGAATAACATGTGTATATATATATAACTGAAATACACATCCAATTACATAAGTGACTATACAGATCATTCGCACACACCTCAATAAACAATTGCATGCATTCTAAAGTAGGAGAAACGATCATCTAGTCATCTACTTCTTGTGACGCTCCCGCCACTACTATGTGGCTCTATCCCTTGTCTGGGTTAGGAAGAAGACAGTTCCTCATATCAACGATCTGCATGTACATCTCGTAGCTTGTGTATGCGTCCATGGCCGCGTACTTGACATGTTGTTCATCTAGTCTCTCATGCCACACATTGTGCCGGGCGTTCTTTTCCTTATTTCTCTCTTCCTTCATCTTCGCCTAGTAGGGGTCGATGATGGGCGAGGCGAGGTCAACCAGGGAGTTCAGTTTGTTTTTCTCGCTGCCCCAGACCTTGTAGTGGTGCTGGATGTTGACAAGATTCGGGCATTTCAAGTCCGAAACCTTGAGCGCTTTTAGATCATTGGTGGTGACCATACCTACCTATTATGGCATTTCCATAGCCATTCTGAGATATATTGCCATGCAACTTTCCACCGTTCCGTTTATCATGACACGTTTCATCATCGTCATATTGCCTTGCATGATCATGTAGTTGACATCGTATTTGTGGCAAAGCCACCATGCATATTATTTCATACATGTCACTCTTGATTCATTGCCCATCCCGGTACACTGCCAGAGGCATTCATATAGAGTCATACTTTATTCTAGTATCGAGTTGTAATCATTGAGTTGTAAATAAATAGAAGTGTGATGATCATCATTCATAGAGCATTGTCCCCCCAAAAAAGAGAAAGGCCAAAAGAAAAAATGAGAAAGGCCCAAAAAGAAAAAAGAAAAGAACAGAAAAAGGGGCAATGCTACTATCTTTTTCCATACTTGTGCTTCAAAGTAGCACCATGATCCTTATGATAGATAGTCTCTTGTTTTGTCACTTTCATATACTAGTGGGATTTTTTCATTATAGAACTTGGCTTGTATATTCCAACAATGGGCTTCCTCAAATGCCCTAGGTCTTCGTGAGCAAGCAAGTTGGATGCACACCCACTTACTTTCTTTTGTTGAGCTTTCATGCATTTATAGCTCTAGTGCATCTGTTGCATGACAATCCCTACTCCTCACACTAACATCAATTGATGGGCATCTCCATAGCCCATTGATTAGCCGCATTGATGTGAGACTTTCTCCTTTTTTGTCTTCTCCACATAACCTCCATCATTATATTCTATTCCACCCATAGTGCTATATCCATGGCTCACGCTCATGTATTGCGTGAAAGTTGAAAAAAGTTTGAGATTACTAAAGTATGAAACAATTGCTTGGCTTGTCATCGGGGTTGTGCATGAAGAGAGCATTCTTGTGTGACGAAAATGGAGCATGACCAAACTATATGATTTAGTAGGGATGAACTTTCTTTGGCCATGTTACTTTGAGAAGACATAATTTCTTAGTTAGTATGCTTGAAGTATTACTACTTTTATGTCAATATTAAACTTTTATCTTGAATCTTTCGGGTCTAAATATTCATACCACAATTAAGAGGGTTACATTGAAAATTATGCTAAGTAGCATTCCACATCAAAAATTCTGTTTTTATCATTTACCTACTCGAGGACGAGCAGGAATTAAGCTTGGGGATGCTTGATACGTCTCCAACGTATCTATAATTTTTGATTGTTCCATGCTATATTATAATCTGTTTTGGATGATTAATGGGCTTTATTATACACTTTTATATTATTTTTGGGACTAACCTATTAACCGGAGGCCCAACCCAAATTGCTGTTTTTTCCTATTTCAGTGTTGCGCAGAAAAAGAATATCAAACGGTGTCCAAACGGAATGAAACCTTCGGGAACGTGGTTTTTGGAACAAACGTGATCCAGAGGACTTGGGGTGGACGTCAAGCAACAGACAAGGAAGCCACGAGGTAGGGGGCGCGCCTATCCCCCTGGGTGCGCCCCCCACCCTCGTGGGCCCCTAGTTGCTCCACCGACGTACTTCTTCCTCCTATATATACCCATATACCCTGGAAACATCATATACGGAGCAAAAACCCTATTTCCACCGCCGAAACCTTCTGTACCCGTGAGATCCCATCTTGGGGCCTTTTTCGGCACTCCGCCGGAGGGGGCATTGATCACGGAGGGCTTCTACATCAACACCATAGCCTCTCCAATGATGTGTGAGTAGTTTACCTTAGACCTTCAGGTCCATAGTTATTAGCTAGATGGCTTCTTCTCTCTCTTTGGATCTCAATACAAAGTTCTCCTTGATCTTCTTGGAGTCTATTCGATGTAATCTTCTTTTGCGGTGTGTTTGTCAAGATCCGATGAATTGTGGGTTTATGATCTAGTTTATCTATGAACAATATTTGAATCTCCTCTGAATTCTTTTATGTATGATTGGTTATCTTTGCAAGTCTCTTCGAATTATCAGTTTGATTTGGCCTACTAGATTGATCTTTCTTGCAATGGGAGAGGTGCTTAGCTTTGGGTTCAATCTTGCGGTGTCCTTTCCCAGTGACAGCAGGGGCAGCAAGGCACGTATTGTATTGCTGCCATCGAGGATAAAAAGATGGGGTTTATATCATATTGCATGAGTTTATCCCTCTACATCATGTCATCTTGCTTAAAGCATTACTCTGTTCTTATGCACTTAATACTCTAGATGCATGCTGGATAGCGGTCGATGTGTGGAGTAATAGTAGTAGATGCAGAATCGTTTCGGTCTACTTGTCACAGACGTGATGCCTATATACATGATCATACCTAGATATTCTCATAACTATGCTCAATTCTATCAATTGCTCGATAGTAATTCATTTAGCCACCGTAATACTTATGCTATCTTGAGAGAAGCCACTAGTGAAACCTATGGCCCCCGGGTCTATTTTCTATCATATTAATCTCCCGACAACAAGCTATTTCTGGCGCTGTTTATTTTGCTTTGCATCTTTATTACTCTTTATCATAAAAATACCGAAAATATTATCTTATCATATCTATCAGATCTCACTCTCGTAAGTGACCGTGAAGGGATTGACAACCCCTTTATCGCGTTGGTTGCGAGGTTCTTATTTGTTTGTGTAGGTGCGTGGACTCGAGCGTGGTCTCCTACTGGATTGATACCTTGGTTCTCAAAAACTAAGGGAAATACTTACGCTACTTTACTGCATCACCCTTTCCTCTTCAAGGGAAAACCAACGCAGTGCTCAAGAGGTAGCAACCACCATAGTGAAACTGTACTCGGAGCTGTTGACAAATCTGGAGAAATGCTCGCAAGGCCTTGTGGCAAGGTGGTAGTGGTAGACGACGACGTCATGTCGCACACACAACTGGGCGACGGCAACCTTCTGATCGTACCCGGCACGACCGATGGTGTACTCGAGGTTGAAGCCGACCACTCGGTACTTGTCCTCTGTAAGGAACTGCTCCATAGTTTGGATGGAGCTCTCCACCGAGACCGGCTCATTCATGTACACCACTGAGAGGGCCTTCCCCCTCATGTGGGTGTCCACTACGTGATGCGTGGTGAACTGCCCGCCGTTGTCGTCGTTGGCCACTGGGAGCGCCATTGGAGCCACGGGGAGTGCCATTGGAACCGCTGGATGTCCTCTCTGTATGTGTCCTCGTGGGTGTGCTTAATGTGTCGTGTGTGACAAGAGCTGAAGGTAAAGGGCCGCAGGAATAAAAGGGGGCCGGGCGGCATGGATTCTCGGCACGTCCGCATGACAGTTTATGCAGTGGGTAACTGCATCGTCGCGCCGCGCCTGGCGCAACCGCTTGCACAAGAACGTGCGTGATCGTGCGCCGGCCCCAAACACTTGCAGCGCGCATGGAGGGACAAGGGCACATCACCCGGAGGGATGCGAGAGCAGAGCGCGTGCGGCGGGACGCGAGCAAAGCGCGCCGCGGCCGCCTAAACCGCAAGCAACCACACGCATAGAGCAGCTGAACACGCATGAAATGGTCGCCTACGAGCCGGCCGACAGTTGCGTCGCTGCGTAGAGAGCGGCCGTGTGATACCACCTCCGTCTAGTCTATAGTCTCCTTTATATTCTGTGCCATACTTTGCACTCAAATTTAACCAACAAAATGTAAATGCATGTTTTAAAATTTATATAATTCAAACTATGTTGAAATACAAATCCAACTATATAATCTTTGGCGACATGCATTCGTATTTTATTAGTTAAATTATACTTATAAACCAGGACGGTGGTATAGTAGGTAATTAAATCGCAAACGTTTTTTTATTAACCGTATGTGTACGTGGCCTTTCGTCCTCCTCTCGCACGTCTTGTCACCCCGCTGCCGCAGACGGCTTAAAGCGCAAGCTTGCACAGCACACGGGGGCATTCTTTTGGCCTAACGGTGGCGCCAATGAATCGTCGGTGAGTCCCTTCCTGCCCCACCGGTGCTATAAAAACACTCACGGCCGGCGAGTCCTGCATCGCATTTTCCCCTCCCTCCTGTAGCTTATCTCGTCTGCTTCTCCCACAATCGCCAATGGCACTGGTCCGTCGTCGTCACTCAGCCACTCCACCGTCATCAGAGGATAGCTCCAGCTAGGAGGCTACACCGCGGCGGCGGCGCACTCCCCTGCGTAGTGTAGTGCGCGTGGCGTCCCTGGTGGGTGTGTGCAGAACACCCACCACACGCTCCGCCGCCATTGCCCATCGGCAGATGTTGCCAGCCGCCATTGCCGCCAGACCACCGTCGAAAGCCAGAGCCATCACCCGCTCCGCCGCCGTGGCCCGAAGGCGGGAGGTGGCTATCGTGCCTGCCACCCCACTGCCGGCCACTCTGGCCATCACCCGCTCCGCCACCGCGGCCCGAAGGTGGGAGGTGGTGGTCGTGGCTGCCCCCCCCACCGTCGGCCGCCTGGGTCATCACCCGCTCCGCCACCACCGCTCGAAGGTGGGAGGCGGAGGTGGATGCCCGCACGTGCGTCAGCGACCTTGCGCGCTACACCGAGTTCCTACGGGAGGAGGAGGAGCGCCTTGTTGAGCATGCAAAGAGCCTTACTGCCATCATGGCCGCGGCACACGCACCTCAGAGGTGAGGAATCATGGGATCTATGAGGAGAACCACCGCTTCGAGAGGGGTCGTCTGGAGCGGCAGAGGGCGTTTGAGGTGAGCGGCGCTAAAGCTGCAACAGCGGCAGGCACCGTATGGCGGTTGCCCAGCTCGTCGGTAGGCTCCTCCTCCTCCGCCTCTTACTGAGCACGCTCGGCAGAGGAGAGGCAGCCGGATCTAGTACAAAGCCCCTCCCCTGTAGTAGTGGTAGTTGTAGTAGTAGTAGTAGTAGTATTTAGGGGCTATTTTGTTCAGTTCATCTAACTATAGATGTGGTGGAACTGTACAACATACTTAAAATTAGCTAGTATGTATAGTTGAACTAGCTATTTCAGTACGTGGTTGGCAAGAATTGGGGAAAAGTTTGGTAGGTTCAACTGTCAAGTTGAACTATTTGTATAAATTAAGAACGACTGCTTAATCTATGAATGAAACCTGTGCTTAATTACTGAATGTTAGTTGCAAAAATTAGATACTGCTAGTGATATTTAGCTTCTTATTTTGACAAATCGCTGTGTTACAAGGATTAACAAATCTTACCAAATTGTTTGAACATGGTTCCACACGGGTCATCCAAAACAACCGTTTCCGTTGAAGGGGTGCACAAATCCTGTGCTGCTCTCACTTTGCATACGGGTGTTCTATGTAAAATGTTTGCGATCGAGAGCTGCAGAAATCCTGCTCGACACATTTTCTCTTGGCTTCCTCGGGAAGCTGTCGGTTTGCATACGGGTGTTCTAACTAAAACAATTGCGATGAGTGTTTTATATTTAAAATGTGAATTAAACTGCGGCTTGGGCACCATTAATGGAGAGGATGCGAGCAAGGCGGGCGGCCATGGAAGTCAAAGGGCTAGCTTCCCAGTGAGCCTACGCAGCGTATAGCTCGCACGCTTCCTGGTGAGCCTGCGCATTCGAGGACTGCTTGCACGCCTCTCGGTCAGCCTGCGCACCGGACAACGCTCGCACACCTCCCGTCCAGTCAAGGTCAAGCAGCTGTCCGCATGACACCTCCTACAACCATTAAAACCAAGACACATGGCATCACGTGAATGGTTAACAGAACGCACACGGTTTGAATTATACAAACGTTTGAGATATTAAAGTGGCAGCTATTTTTTCAAAATGCCTTTGTTTCCTGTCATTATTCGAGTGTGCCTTCTCTCAAAATGGACACAAAAAATACCACAACATGTCGGGTTCCATTCCATGATAGAATGCCAAGTTTCATGAATTTCAGACGACTTTTGGATTTACTAGAATTTAAAAATAAAGTACTCAACGTTTTGCCGGCAATCAACGGTGCCCTGGTGTTTGAAATTCATTCCCATTTCTTGCATGTGACCTAAGCATGCACCCAAGGACACATTTTTTATTTTCAACCAATTTATATGCACTGGAGCATGTGCATGTACTTCAAATTTGAATTATGCACATAAATGCATTGAAAACTCAGTTAATGCATAAAAGTTTCCAAACAAACCCCGAAAAGTCACAAAAATTGACACAACACTCCTATTGTTCTATGTTGACACGAGAAAAAATTTGAAAGCAATAAGAGGCAATGGATATCGTTTTGTCCCCAAAGGTGGGACGTTCCCTACCGAAAACCATCATGCTTGCTGTGAAAAGTTCTGGTTTGTGAGAAGCATATACCCAAACCTGCCCTAAATGGGACAAATTTTTTAGCACGGCATGTTGATGCCGCTCCATGATAGAATGCCAAGTTTCATGGATTCCAGATGAGTTTTGGATTTACTAGAATTTAAAGACCACGCATCTCAATGTTTTGCCGCAATCAACGGTGCCCTAGAGTTTGAAATTCATCCCATTTCTTGAATGGGACCTAAGCATGCACCCAAGGACACATATTTGATTTTTCAACCAACTTATATGCACTGGAGCATGTGCATGTAGTTCAAATTTGAATTATCCACATAAATGCATTGAAAACTCAGTTAATGCATAAAATGTCCAAACGAAGCCTGAAAAATCACAAAAATTGACACAACATTCCTGTTGTTCTATGTTGACACGAGAATTTTTTTGGAAGCAATAAGAGGCAAAGGATATCGTTTCGTCCCCAAAGGTGGGACGTTCCCTACCGAAACCATCATGATTATTGTGAGAAGCTCTGGTTTGTGAGAAGCATATACCCAAACCTGCCCCATATGGGACAAATTTTTTACCATGGCATGCTGATGCCGCTCCATGATAGAATGCCAAGTTTCATGAATTTCAGACGAGTTTTGGATTTACTAGAATTTAAAAATAAAGTATCTCAATGTTTTGGCGGCAATCAACGGTGCCCTGGTGTTTGAAATTCATTCCCATTTCTTGCATGAGACCTAAGCATGCACCCAAGGACACATATTTGATTTTTCAACCAAATTATATGCACTTGAGCATGTGCATGTAGTTCAAATTTGAAGCATGCACATAAATGCATTGAAAACTCAGTTAATGCATAAAAATGTCCAAACGAACCCCGAAAAATCACAAAGATTGACACAACACTCGTGTTGTTCTATGTTGACACGAGAAAAAATTTGAAAGCAATAAGAGGCAATGGATATCCTTTCGTCCCCAAAGGTGGGACGTTCCCTACCGAAACCATCATGCTTGTTGTGAGAAGCTCTGGTTTGTGAGAAGCATATAACCATACCTACCCTAAATGGGACAAAAATTTTACCACGACATGTTGATGTCGCTCCATGATAGCATGCCAAGTTTCATGAATTTCAGACGAGTTTTGGATTTAAAAGAATTTAAAAACCAGGCATCTCAATGTTTTGCCGGCAATCAACAGTGCCCTGGTGTTTGAAATTCATTCCCATTTCTTGCATGGGACCTAAGCATGCACCCAAGGACACAGTTTTGCCTTTTCAACCAATTTATATGCACTGGAGCATGTGCATGGTGTTCAAATTTGAATTATGCACATAAATGTATTGAATACTCAGTTAATGCATAAAAATGTACAAACGAACCCCAAAAATTCACTAAAATTGACACGACACTCCTGTTGTTAAATGTTGACACGAGAAAAAATTTGGAAGCAATAAGAGGCAATGGATATCGTTTCATCCCCAAAGGTGGGACGTTCCCTACCGAAACCACCATGCTTGTTGTGAGCAGCTCTGGTTTGTGAGAAGCATATACCCAAACCTGCCCCAAATGGGACAAAAAATTTACCACGGCATGTTGATGCCGCTCCATGATAGCATGCCAAGTTTCATGAATTTCAGACGAGTTATGGATTTATTAGAATTTAAAAACTAGGTATCTCAATGTTTGCGGCCGAGTGACGGTGGCAGGGTGTTTGACATTCATTCCCATTTCTTGCATGGGACCTAAGCAGGCAACCAAGTACACGGATTTGAATTTTCAACTAATTTATATGCATTAGAGCATGTGCCTGTAGTTCAAATTTGAATTATGTAGATGAATGCGTAGAAAACTCAGTTAATGTATAAAAATATCAAGGCGAACCCCAAAAATTGACACAACACTAGTAGAAAAAGGGTCAAATGTCAAGCACATTAGTGCCGGTTTGATTTTGAGCTGGCACTAATGTGTGCATTAGTGCCGGTTCCAACGACTAGCCGGCCGCTCTCATTAGTACCGGTTCGTGGCGAACCTTTAGCACCGGTTCGTGCAACGAACCGGTACTAAAGTGAGTGGTGGCAGGATGTTGTCAGTCCAGGGACCCTCCAGCACCTTTAGTGCCGGTTCGTGGCACGAACCGGTGCTAAAGGTCGTCCTACATAAACCCTTCGTCCACCCGAGCTCGCTCTGTTCTTCCCCATTCCCCTCTCCTCTCCGTTCTTCCCCTCTTCCTCTCGAGCTCATCACACATTTTGCCCAAAATTTGTCAAGATTTGAAGGCCCCCATCCATTCAAATGATCACAAAGGTTAGCAACTTTGTCCTTTCATCTCTCATTGCTAGATTAGCTCTTGTAATGCTTTGTATAGTGATTAATTTATGAGTTTAGTAATTTGGGAGGAAATATATGTGCTAGTATTTGATTTATATGCAATTTGAGGTCAAAAATAACAATTAGTTTGCATATGTAGGTGTGGTTTACTTAGTGCCTTCTAAATCTCCGTCATAACCACAGTCGATCACCCGCACCATTCCATCACCGGCACCACCTTGTGGTGAGCCTCTTGTTCATGAATGTTTTACATTACCAAATTGATGTTTGTGTGATTTGGATATATAGTTACTCGTATAATTATCTTACCCGTACGTTGTTTGTTATACATAGTGCCATGGTTTTGATATCCGTCCCCGTCGGCCCTCGTCCTTGTTATGATTCGGATGTGGTATATTCTCTTTTAAAACTAGTTGTTGCATTTCGTGTTTATGACAAATTATGCCCATCAAGTTGACATAGATATTTTTTGTCTAGGAGGTTTGTGAACCGGAAATTCCAACCGACCCTATTGTCGAGAGGTTAAATTTAGTTGAAAGAGAAAACGAGTATTTGAAAGAAAAATTAAAAAGAATTGAGGGGGAGAAGATGGAATTGGAGTTGCATGTTGCCGATGTCGTCGATGATCACAAGATCAAGATGGAGAAAATGCGCTTGAAGATTAGAAAGATTAGAAAATATGCCATTGATAGTGAGGCTTGGTATCATTATGCTGTTGGATCAATTGTTACCTTAGTTGCGATCTTGATCGCATTTGTTGTTGCATTTAAATGCTTTAGTTAGAGAGTTATTTGTTTGTTGCATTTAAGTCTTGTATGAACTTTATGTATGAACTTGTATTAATTTGGTCTTTTCGGTGTTGTGTAACGAAGATGAGCCGACAATGGATGTACGATGACCGATGCTCTCCCGAGTTCATTAATGGTGTGCAAACTTTTCTGCTTGCGGCTGAGGCAAACAAGCGGGCGGATGGTTTTATGCCTTGTCCATGTTTAGTGTGTAAGAATGATCACAATTACTCTACGTCAAGAACCATTCACGTCCACCTGTTTAAGTCCGGTTTCATGCCCCACTATAATGTTTGGACCAAGCACGGAGAAAGAGGGGTTATGATGGAAGACAATGAAGAAGAAGAGGACGACGACAGCTATCCTGGCCATGGGTTCCCTGAATACGATGATACAACAATGGGGGAAGAAGCTGAAGAAGAGGCATCAGATGAGCCCGCTGATGATCTAGGTCGGGCCATTGCCGATGCAAAGAGAAACTGCGCAAGTGATTTGGAGAAGAAGAAGTTGTAGCGCATGTTAGAGGATCACAAGAAATTGTTGTACCCGAATTGCGAAGCTGACAAGAAAAAGTTGGGCACCACATTGGAATTGCTGCAATGGAAGGCAGAGAATGGTGTATCTGACAAGAGATTTGGAAAGTTGCTGGTAATGATAAAGAATATGCTTCCAAAGGACAACGAATTGCCTGAGAGTACATACGAAGCAAAGAAGGCTGTCTACCCTCTAGTGTTAGAGGTGCAGAAGATACATGCATGCCCTAATGACTGCATCCTCTACCGCGGTGAGTACGAGGATTTGAACGCTTGCCCGGTATGCGGTGCATTGCGCTATAAGATCAGGCGCGATGACCCTGGTGATGTCGAGGGCGAGCGCCCCAGGAAGAAAATTCCTGCCAAGGTGATGTGGTATGCTCCTATAATACCAAGGTTGAAACGTTTGTTCCAAAACAAAGAGCATGCCAAGGCGATGCGATGGCACAGAGAAGACCGTAAGAAAGACGGAAAGTTGAGAGTACCAGCTGACGGGTCGCAGTGGAGAAAAATCGAGAGAAAGTACGGGAAGGAATTTGCAGATGACGCAAGGAACGTATGGTTTGGTCTAAGCGTAGATGGTATTAATCCTTTTGGGGAGCAGAGTAGCAACCATAGCACCTGGCCTGTGACTCTATGTTTGTATAACCTTCCTCCTTGGTTGTGCATGAAGCGGAAGTTCATTATGATGCCAGTGCTCATCCAAGGCCCGAAGCAACCCGGCAACGACATTGATGTGTACCTAAGGCCATTAGTTGAAGAACTCTTACAGCTGTGGAATGGAACAGGTGTACGTGCGTGGCATGAGCACATGGGGGAAGAATTTGACCTAAAGGCCTTGCTGTTCGTGACCATCAATGATTGGCCTGCTCTCAGTAACCTTTCAGGACAGACAAACAAGGGATACCGCGCATGCACGCACTGTTTGGATGATATCGACAGTATATGTTTGGACAATTGTACGAAGAATGTGTACCTACGACATCGTCGATTTCTTCCGAGCAGGCATCCCGTAAGAAAGAAAGGCAAGCATTTCAAAGGTGAGGTGGATCACCGGACGAAGCCTCGCCACCGTACTGGTGCTGATGTACATGATATGGTTAAGGATTTGAAGGTACTCTTTGGAAAGGGTCCTGGCGGACAACCTGTTCCAAATGACGCTGACGGACGAGCACCCATGTGGAAGAAGAAATCTATATTTTGGGACCTGCCCTATTGGAAAGACCTAGAGGTCCGCTCTGCAATCGACGTGATGCACATGACGAAGAATCTTTGCGTGACCCTGCTTGGCTTCTTGGGCGTGTATGGGAAGACAATAGATACACCTGAGGCACGGGAGGACCAGCAACATATGCATGGAAAAGACGGCATACATCAGGGTCATGCCAGCTACGCTCTTACCAAAGAAGAGAAGGAAATCTTCTTTGAATACCTGCTCAGTATTAAGGTATGGTCTGGCTTCTCATCGAATATAAAGGGAATAATAAACATGGCAGAGAAAAAGTTCCAGAACCTAATGTCTCATGACTGCCACGTGATTATGACGCAACTGCTTCCGGTTGCATTGAGGGGGCTTCTACCGGAACGTTCGATTAGCCATTGTGAAGCTATGTGCATTCCTCAATGCAATCTCTCAGAAGGTAATTGATCCAGAAATCATACCAAGGTTAGAGAATGATTTGGTGCAATGTCTTGTCATTTTCGAGTTGGTGTTCCCACCATCCTTCTTCAACATCATGACGCACGTCCTAGTTCACCTATGCGAAGAGACTAACGTTTTGGGTCCTGTATTTCTACACAATATGTTCCCCTTTGAGAGGTTCATGGGAGTCTTAAAGAAATATGTTCATAACCGTGCTAGGCCAGAAGGAAGCATCTCCAAGGGCCATGAAAATGAGGAGGTCATTGAGTTTTGTATTGACTTTATTCCTGACCTTAAGCCGATTGGTGTTCCTGAATCGCGGCATAAGGGCAGACTAGATGGAAAAGGCACGCTAGGAGGGAATCAAAAAATATGTATGGACGGACATTCTCTCGCTGAAGCACACTACACAGTTCCACAGAATTCCACCTTGGTGGCTCCGTATATGGACGAACATAAGACCAAACCAGGAGTTTCGCCGGTTGGTTGCAGACACGTACCATGCATGACGCCTCTATTGAAGATGACCTGTACTCGCTGTCCCAGTTACCATCTTCGAATATAATGACTTTCAAAGGGTACGAGATAAATGGTAATACCTTTTACACGATCTCCCAAGATAAGAAGAGCGCCAACCAAAATAATGGTGTCCACTTTGATGCAACAACCAAGATGGGAAAGGAAACATATTATGGTTACATAGAGGAGATATGAGAACTTGACTATGTACGTGGTTTGAAGGTCCGTTTGTTTCGGTGCAAATGGGTCAATATGACATGAGGCGGGGTAACGGAAGACCCACAGTATGGAATGACAACAGTGGATCTCAGCAATCTTGCGTATGCAGACGAACCATTCGTCCTAGCCAATGATGTGGCACAGGTTTTCTATGTGAAGGATATGTCTACCAAGCCGAGAAAAAGAAAAGATAAGGAAGCAAATGCATCATACGATGAGCCAAAGCGCCACATAGTTCTTTCTAGGAAGAGGAACATCGTGGGAGTGGGTGACAAGACAAACATGTCAGAAGATTATGAAAAGTTTGATGAAATTGCTCCATTCACAGTGAACATTGACCCGAGCATCCAGTTAAATGATGAAGATTTTCCATGGCTACGGCGCAAAGGGACACACACGAAGAAAAAGTTTCACACCCAAAGATCCGGGATGTGATCGGCTTCACTATCATCACTTTCTTCTGTGTTTCACACCCAGGAGGGAATCTCTGTAATAGTTAGGGTAGTTATGTGTTTTGGCATTTGAAACGCGAAGAAATTTTATGTGCAAACAAATTCTTTCATGCATTTACTGATTTTTTCAGCTAAATGACCCTGAAATTAAAAAGCATTTCAGATGAACTCAGAAAAGGTTGAAAGTTGGCATGGTATCATAATTTCACCCACATAGCATGTGAAAAAAAGTAGAGAGGGTTACCGCAAAAACTGGATGCACTTCGTGTACAAAATGGACAATCTCTTTCGAAGTATCAGGGTTTCGGATGAAAACTCATCCGTTACAAAGGCATTTCATTTTTTAAATAACCTAAGCATTACCTAATTGAATATAATGATAAAACACACTACTATTAAATATAAGAAAAAAGAATCACTGAAAAATGTATTTTCAAAGTTAAGTTATTCACAAACTAGTGATTCACACAAATTTCAAATAATTCAAAATGTAAACTATTCAAATTTGTAAACTACCGGCACTAATAGAAAGTTTGTAATTTTTTGTACCTAAAGCAAAAATATTCACAAAGAAACTCTAAATACAGCAAAAAACAACTAAAAAATAAATAAAACAAAAATAAATAAAGCAAAAAAAAAGAAAATAAAAAAGCCCGCCTACTGCGCCACAGCGGCGTGCATACGACTAGAAACCCAACCCGGTGTTGGCCCAGGATGCAGGCCCGCAAAGGCCCAGTAGTCCCACAGGGCAGCACAAAACATTTAGGCCCAGTAGGCCTGCTTTGGAGAGGAGCTCGAGAGAGCTACCGCACTGGGGCTTATAAACCAGTGCGGACGCCCCTCGGCTAGCGAGGTGGGACTAAACATGACGCACCGCACCTGCACTAAAGGGGGGGTCTTTAGTACCGGTTGGAGCCAGCACCCGGTACTAAAGGGTGTGCGCTTCCCGCCGCTTGGCCTGGCCAAAACAGACCTTTAGTACCGGTTGGTGGCTTCAACCGGTACTAAAGGTTGTTCTATATAAGAAAACACTTCAAAAAAAATCAGTTTCTCATCTCTCCCTCAGCTTCTTTCTCCTCTGCCCCGTCGCCACCGCCCCTCGCCGCCGCCCCTCGTCGCCGCCCCCGTCGCCGTTCGTCACCGTCCCCGTCGCTGTCCGTCGTCGTCGCCGTCCCCGTCATCCCCGTCGCCGCGCCCCAGCCCATCCTCCCGTCGTCCCCGCCCGGCCCGTCCCCGTCCCCGTTGTCGCCGCCCCATCCCCATCCCCGTCGTCACCGCCCGTCTCCGTCCCCGTCGCCGCCCCCCGTCGCCGCGCCTCGCCGGTGAGCTCCTGCCCCGGCCGCCATGTCCACACACACACAAACACAAACACACACACACACATTGTTATAGAAATGTTAGCAATTTTTTCTGTTTTTTAGTTATAGAAATATTAGAATGTTAGTTATATAGAAATGTTATAAATTTTTCTGTTTTTTAGTTATAGAAATATTTATAGAAATGTTAGCCATTTTTCTGTTTTTTAGTTATAAAAATATTAGAAATGTTAGTTATATATATATGTAGAAATGTTAGAAATTTTAGAGTTAGTTTTAGCTAGATCAATTAGATTAATGTCAAATTGTTAGAATTGGCATATAGAATTTTAGTTATCACAATCCAATCATTTAAAAAATGTTACTTTTTGCGGGCATATAGAATTTGTTCTCGACGATGCCCGGCCCGCATCCTCGCCGTCGACCCGTTCGCCACGACGTCCGGCTGACCCATGTCTGGGACTGGGCTCCGCTGGGCTGGCACTGGGAGGTGCTACCTGGAGGGGCGCGCCGCTTGGTGAGGAACCCGGCCTCGGGTCCCGTCGTCGACCCTGATCTCCTTTGGTGGCGTTCGCGTGGGCCACATTCGATGCAGAGGGAGCCGGCCCCGCCGGAGGTGCTGCGTCGTCGTGTCAGGGAGGAGGACGAGCACGTCCATCGCTACATGGCTGCTATGGACGTCAGGTTCTCCAATACCTGGCAGGTTCTTTGGGCAGATGACCAGAGATATGATCCTGTGTTGGTTCCTTGTCTTTGGGTGTCCACCGCCCATGCCCCAGGAACCGCGAGTGGCCTAGATTCTTCTGTAGTATTCGATCTTTATTAGCTACCTAGCCAGTGATGTATTTGAGATTATATATTATTCGAGACGATGTATTCAAGATTATATATTATTCGAGACGATACATATTATGTACTATATGATTCAGTTTTTCCTTATTGATTGCATCCATGCATTGTAATTTGAATACTAAATTGTTTTATATTTCTTCTGTATTAGTTAAATACAAGCTATGGCGGACAATACCGGCAGAGAGGGAGAAGAGGCCCTGTTCGAGATCATACGCAGCCCTAACAGGCCAGATGATCTGAATGAAGCAAATGACGGCTCCCAATATCTGAACAATACCGGGGAGGGTGATGATAAGATATTCGATCTCGACGACCGAGCTGATGAAGTCATGAACTATGATTATGATTATGATGACGCAGACAATGATTATGATGACGAATACAATGTTGATCTTGAAATAACAAAGACTACCGGCGAGGTATATTTATATAAGCAGGCATCTAGTGATCATCACATGTTTTTTTATTTGAAGATATATTAACGAATCGATCTTTCTTCTTTCAGCCCTCCGGATCGAGCAAATCTGCTTCTACAGACAGCAGGACAAAGCGCGGCCCGGGCAAAAAGTTGAAGGAGGGTGTAAAGTACAACATCGATTCCATCAAAGCTAGTGGCGAACCCCTCACGCCTAAGAACATTGCGAACAAGTTCGTTCGTCAGTGCGGAGTTCTTGTGAAGGACCAACTCCCGATCTCCATTCAAGAATGGAAAGAGCCAAAAACTAAACGCCCAGATGTTACTTGGGTCGACGACAGAGCAAAACAAAAGCTTTGGGAATCTCTGATGGAACATTTCACCCTACCAGATTATTTCACTGATGCAGATGTGCAGAAAGTCAAGGACGCTGCTCTTAAGAAGATGGCAATTGCATTCAACACCCACAAGAAAACTGTATGGGCCAACTACCTCGCTGCAGAAAGGAAGACTCCAGAATTCAAGGGAACACTGGAGAAGCAAAGAGAACACTGGCCCGCTTTCGTGAAATTCAAGGAATCAGAATTATCTAAGGAACGGTCGAGAAAAAACAAGGCCAATGCCGCAAAAAAGACGCAGTTCCATAGGCTGGGTCCAGGTGGCTACGCGGTGGCAATGCCTAAGTGGGATAAGTCTGAGCAAGAGATGGAGGATGCAGGGGTCACTCCGGTTACTAGGAGCTGGCCCCCCAGGTGCAGAACTTGGTTCTATGCGCATGGGGGGGCGTTGGACCCGAAGACAGGCCTGGTTTCGAAGAAGGCAAGTCTAAAAGGAGCAGAACAAAAGTTACTTGACGCAATAGAAGATGCTCGAAAGGGGCTGTTCACGCCCAACAAAGAGAACGACGAGCTTACGCGCGCCCTGGGAAATCCTGAACACCCAGGAAGAACACGAGGCAAGGGCGTTATTCCCTGGTATGAGGGCTTTTCGGAATGGAACGACAACTACAGGACCCGTGCAAGAAAGAAGATGGAGGAGGAGAAGAAGAGGAAGCTGGAGGAGGAGCAGAGGAAGCAGGACGCGGAACGCCTTTAAGGCCTAGAAGCAAGGCACGCGGACTTGGCACTCAAATTCCAGCAGCAGCAGCAGATCGACTCACTTAGCTAGGAAAGGGGGTCTCAGCAGCGGCACCAGCAAGCGGATGATCATCCAGCATTGGATAGCACCGTCCCATCCATGCCGAGAAGCAGCTTTGGTTCCGCCCCGAGCGACGCACTGCTGGATACATACCCTGTGGATGACATCATAGAGAACACTAACTGTGAGCTACACTTCAAAATGAAGAACATATCCATGAAGGTGGCGGACACAGTTGCTTTTACAATTACCCCCAAAGCAACCTTCCATTGCGCCCGATTCCAGCAGGCTATGCTCGTGTCTTGGTTGCTGAGGTGGTGGACCCATATTCGGGGCTACAGCTTGACATTCCTGGAGGTGACGACGAGCACACACTGGGAGAGGCCATACATCGTATCATCCTATGGAGAAAGGATTGCATCATCTTTCGAAGTCCGCCGACACCGCGTCTGCCGACTCCTCCTCGAAGTCCGCCACCGTGTCAGCAGACTCCCGCTCCTCCAAGTCCACGAACGCGTGAGCAGACTCCTGCTTCAAGTCCGGCACAGCGTCAGGCCACTCCTCCTGTTTCAAGTCCGACACAGTGTCAGGCCACACCTCCTGCTTCAAGTCCGGCACAGCGTCAGGCCACACCTCCTGCTTCAAGTCCGACACCGTGTCAGGCCACACCTCCTGCTTCAAGTCCGGCACAGCGTCAGGCCACTCCTCCTGCTCCAACTCAGCCACGTCAGCCGTCTCCGCCGCCTCAGCAATCACAGAAGAGACACGCCGCAGCTATGGTGCATAGTGGTACGAGTCGAGGTAGTACAGGAAGTACAGGCGGAGACAAGCGATATAAATATGGTCCAAGCAGCCTCGCTCCTCTTCCTCAGAGGCCATACAACATGACCGAGGAGCAAAACGATGCCATAGTGCGGGCCGAAGTGGATGCCCATTTTGGACCGAAACCGGCACCGCCGCCGAGGGAGAAAGTGCCTCAGGAAAAGATTGACCACTTCATTCGTATGGCTAGACCACCAGGTCCCAAGCCTGTTGACTCAGACTATGAGTGCCAAATCAGGAAGGCACATTGAGCACGACTACAGAAAGAAGCGAGCTCGAGCTCGAGCCAACAAGCAGCTGTCAAAAAATGCGGGAAAACTGTTCCCCAGCTGGGAGAACAGGCGGCGCAATCGATCCCCCCGCTTGTTGTGCCAACAACACATGAGAGTACGCGCGCGCAATATTATTGTGGGAAAACCATTTACGTTCCCGAGCTGGGCGATGTGGTAACAACCGAGGAGCATATAATGCAGGCTGAAATGCTCAAGATCACTGTTGGACAACTCCTCGATATCGAGCCCATGTCTCCGCTTAGAGAGGAGGAAATAAAACGGAAATATGTCCGGGGCCAACCTTTGGTCGAGCCCGAGGAGGTCAAGAACCTCCCAACGAGAATGTATGAATTGCATGATTGGTACATGAAAATTACCAAGAGTTCCAATCGAGAGTCCCTCATGGTGCAAGTCGAGGAAGATCATTACTTCAATAAGAAAGCTCTGTCCGTTGAGTATTCAGAACTATTTCAGTTATTCAATCAAGATGCACTCGACAAATCTATCGTCAGTTGCTATTGTCTGTAAGTGATTTCTTTCTGTAATTTAAGTCTCAAGCTAGCTCTAGTGCTCATTGATTGATCATTAATTACCTGTAATTATATATCCTCACTATATATTCTTTTCTGTGGTATTATGCAGGATGAAGATGTATGAAATGAAAAAAGCTGGACGCTATGGCATTGGGTTCATTGACCCAAATACCGTTAATGAATACACATGGAAATTGGAATGGTGTAGACAAGATGTAGAGAAAAACATGCTAGAGTTCTTGAAGCGCCTCAATAGCAATGAAGATATACTACTTCCTTACAACTTCGAGTGAGTCACACTGTCTTGTACTACAAATTCTGTTTTTGCTTACTAGCTAGATGTTAATAAGTGTATAGGGTTTAGGGTTATAGTTGATTAGTGTTATGCACATGCCCGCTTAATTTATACATGCAAACGTATGCGCATGCAGGTTCCACTGGATCTTGTTAGACATTAAAGTTGACGAAGGAAAAGTTGAAGTACTGGACTCACTACTTAAAAAAGATAGTGACTACAGCATCGTGAAGGGGATAGTCAACAGGTAATTTCAATCATTATTAACTATATCTCGGCCTATTTAGTTCGTCATTTCCTGATATGAACTATTTTTAATAACCCCTTTATTAATTTTCTTTGCCGGCGGGCAGGGCTTGGGCAAAGTACATCAAGGTGACTCCAGGAAAATGGCGACAAAAGCTATTTTGGTATCGACCCAAGGTAAGTAATTAAGTAGTACTAGCTAGCTAGCTACCATCTCTTTAATTCTTGTTTCAATACCATTAATTAATTAACATGCTTGATTAATTATTATCTGATTAAATTCTATTCTCGTAAAGGCCCTGAAGCAGGCGCCGGGGACTGAAGTGTGTGCATACTACGTTTGCGAGAACATTCGCATGATGGCGTCCGAAAGGAGCAGATCTGATAGACAGCAATGGGTACGTTTGCCAGAACACTATTCACAAATCTTACATGATTGTCGATATCTAGTCACACAACTAATACACATGCATATTGATCTCCTTCTTAACAGTTCAAAGACGTGCGGGACCAGCTCCTACCAACAGAGCGCATACGAGCACTTCAAGAGGAAATAGCGGGATTTTTGCTCGACCAGGTCATAGATCCCAAAGGAGAATACTATTACCCGCTACCGCCCCCATGAACCACTTGTCATCGTGCTCCGAAGGCACCAAGGCAACATGTAGGAGAAATTGTATATATATACATGTGTATGTGTGAATAATTAATGGTGGTTGTGAGACATTCGATTATATATATATATATATATATATATATATATATATATATATATATATATATATATATATATATATATATATATGATCGGTTCTACGAGAAAATCTATTTATATATGCATAACATGTACAATATGTAGTATCGTAAAATACCAGCAAACAAAAAAGAATTAAATGGAAAACACAAAATTAATGGAAAATAAAAATTAAAACCAAACCCCCCCAAACATTTAGTACCGGTTGGTGCTACCAACCGGTACTGATGGTCTACCAGCACCCGGGCCTGGCTCGTGCCACGTGATGGCACTTTAGCGCCGGTTCGTGCCGAACCCGTAGTAAAGGGGGGGGCTTTAGTCTCCACTCTTTAGTGCCGGTTGCAGAACCGGCACTAAAGGCCCTTACGAACCGGCGCTAAAGCCCGGTTTTGCACTAGTGCAACACTCCTTTTATTATATGTTGACACTAGGAAACAATTTGAAGTCGAGAAGAGGCAACGGATATCGTTTCATCCAGAAAGGTGAAACGTTCCCTACCGAAGCCATCACACTTGTTGTGAGAAGCTCTGGTTTATGAGAAGCTTATACCCAAACCTACCCCAAATGGGATAGAATTTTTACCACGGCAAATTGATGCCGGTCCATGATAGCATGCCAAGTGTCATGAATTTCGGACGAATTTTGGATTTACTAGAATTACAAAACCAAGTACGTCGACGTTTGCCGGAGAGCCACGGTGCCGTGCTGTTCAAATTTCATCCCCATTTCTTGCATGGGAGACAAGCATAAACCCATGGACACATATATGATTTTACAACCCATGTTGGTGCACCGGAGCCTGTGCATGTAGTTTAATTTTGAAGTGTGCACCTGAAATGGCTAGAAAACAAATTTAATGTATAAAATGTTCCAACGAACCCTGAAAAATTCCAGTTCTTTTACGACACACATATAGTTGCATGTTCACTCCAGATAAAAGGTCTAGCAATTCAAACACCGTCCATTGCCACTCTGACCCCATTATGTATTTCAAATCAAGATGAAAAATCAAGTAGATCGCACACAGTTTATTATCACCAACCGTGTGAGATGCAGCACAAAATATCCTAGAGCACCGTCGGTGTATAGTACGCCTGTGGCTTACGCGAGAAGGTGCGTCGGCTACAGTCCACAGCCAGTGTCTCAAGCACACTAGCTCGCTCCCCAAATATCATTTCACTGTTCAATCATCATCGGTGACAGATGGGCATGTGGACCCGCTTCGTGAGGGCAACTTCGGTGGCCCACTCCGGCGAGAGCGTGGCCGCATTCGCCATGCGCGTGCTAACAAGGTGCATGAGCATGGCCGTAATCTGCGACCGGGCGGCAAAGGCAGCCCAAACGGCCGCTGTTGCTTCTCAGGTGGTGGCAGCAACATCTGCCTCGGGGATAACAACTAGCGAGAGCGGCACAGCAGCTATCCGTTCCACGGTCGGCGGCCTTAGCCCTGACGGAGGCCGCCCACGCCCAGCTCCTGGCGATCACTACACAAATCGAATGAAGCTTCTCCGACAATGGTCGACAACCCACGAGCGAAGAGCTGGCAATCGCCGAGAGCGTTCGAGCAGCTGTCCGTTCCTCCGCCGCATACCTTGCGACGACGGAGCCCGTCCAAGCCAAGATCGCGTCCGCCCACGCCCAGCTCGTGGCGGCCTTTTCCAAAGAGATGGCGGACGCGGATGGCAAGATGCTTGCCGAGTATGATGTGGTGGATGCCATGGAGCCCCTTACCCAGGAGACCGTCGGGCGCGAGCTGGACATGGAGGCGGCGGCGGAGATCGACGAGCACCAGCCGTAGTAGTACTCTTTGTTTTGTTTAATTAAGAGCACCGGTCTTTAATTTGTTAGAGTAATGTTTAGGTCAGCTAGCTCTGTTTAATTGCTGAACTTGCTCGATTAAGAAGTGTGGGTGTGTTGTAGTCTCCTTTGTGTACCCAAATTATGCAATGACGTGGATGACCACTGTAACCATGGAAATTCGAACAATAACTTTTGACGTTCAAACTCTTCACACACGGGTTAAGCTATCTGAATCGTTTATGATGTCCACATATCCTCCACACTTCTGAATAAGGGACCGTGTCTGATAACACTTTGCGTGCCAGTTTTCTGGCTAAAGCTATTCCAGGTTTTCGGCTTCCGCGGAAATATCTACCTCCCTGCCCCTCCCCCTTACCAAAAGCCACATTTCCCCTCTTTCCGCCTTCCTTTCCAAGTTGAAACCTTCACTCCTTGCTTGCAGCGCTGCCTCCTCATCGGCGACCCTGCTTCACGCTGCTCGGCCTCGTCTATCCAGGCAGGTAATCCACACTCGACCCCCATCCTCCTCCTCCTTCCACATCCCACATAAACCGACCACCGGCGCGAGCGCGACACCTTCCACCCAAATCACCGACCCCTCCACCAGATAAGCGCCTCCCTAAACCATGGTGCAGGCAGTATAGCCAGGATCTCAAGGAGCATTTGGCAGCGGAGAAGCAAATCGCGGCCGCACGAGCGGATGAGGTCGCGATGGCTACCATTCGTGCCGACCCCCAGATCTTGGAGGAGCACCTTGCCATTTGCTAGCTACGCCGGTTAAGCATGCTCAGTTTACCCATTGCGTGTGCTGCTCCTGCCTTTCCTTCACAAATTCTAGTGAATTGTGCTATCTAATTTTACCATGCAATCTGTTGCTCTAGTGTATATGTTCTATATGTCGTGCAATGTGGTGCTCAGTCATTAACTATTTTGTTAATTAGTTGCTGTCTTAAGTTAACTGTTTGGTTCAATTGTGCAATTGTGATGTTCAATTCTTCAGGCTACAAATTTGTATTGTCTTCCATGTGAGAAATAAGTCGAATTTATCTTTACAAAATACATGAGAAACGAATACAATTGCTATATTTCCAAGTTGTCAAGCATGCTTGGTTTAGTTATACATTGTGCAATGTGGTTCTCAGTTAACGTTTGGTTCATTTGTGTTGTGGTGTTTATTTAACTGCTTGGTTCAATTCTGCAATGCGATGTTCAATAGTTGTGGGTGCATTCTGTTATTGTATACCATGTGAGGAATAAATTGAATTTGGCTGTAGTAAATACATGAGAAACAAATAAAATTGCTACAATTGGCTGTAGTTAATTGTTTGGTTAACTCTCTGATCTTCTATTAGGGGTATGTTATATTGTGCAATGTGGTGCTCAGTTAATGTTTGGTTCCTTTGTTCTAGTGTTTGTATTGTTGTGCATGTGAGGAATAAATCGAATTTGGTTGCACTCAATACATGAGACACATATACAAGTGCCATATTTCCTAGTTCTTAATCATGCTTGGTTTGGATAAATGGGTTTTCCGTGTGACTTGAATTAATCTGATGAATCTGCAATGTGCTTATTTTTCATCAACATATTTTACTGATAGCATGCGAACCATTACTTAACCTGATGACTAACTACCTTATATGTGTTGCAGGGAAACAATGGGAAGCACTGAGGTTTACAATCGAGGTTAGCACGTGCATGGTCCGTTCTCTAATAGCACATTATTTTGCAATTATAGGAACCATTCTAATATTTTGGTTTTTAATAATTTGGTCATGCACATGTAGGTCCTGTTGTCCGAGGTTTTGACCCACTGTTCGACCCTTTTTGCATATGGGGAAATGAGTTGTCCATGAATATCAATCAAATCAAGAAACTCAGAAAGATTGTTAGGATAAAGAAATTAACGACAAAAAACAACAAGATCTTTGTCTGCACAATGAAGAAGACATCAGTTCACTACAAGATGGTACTAACTATGATACATTGCCTTTGTTTTATTCCTTTGCCCCATTTCCAATATAGAGAAGATATTTATGCACATCCTTGTTTTCAAGCCTTTCCAAAGCAGTTCACTGATGATTACCTCTCAAACCACCTCTATGGCAGGAGGCGAGGAAGGTGTTCATGCAACACCCACGTATCGGGGAAAAACGACACCTATGGGATCACTGGAATCCCTTCTACGGTTGGCGGGCACAGGGTTGTGAGTAGAGCAGGTCTAACAGGAAGCACACAGATCGTTTACCCAGGTTCGGGCCGCGAAGATGCGTAATACCCTAGTCCTGCTTTGGTGGATGTATTGAGTGTTCTTGTGTTCTTGAGCTAGCTACGGCGGTGTAACTTGCCCAAAAGAGCCGAATCCCTCCCCTGGCCACCTCCGGCCTCCTTTTATAGGCAAAAGGGGTCGCCACAATGGCACACAGGAGGTGGAAAGGTGTACAGCGCGCGAGCTTATCGCCCGTATTACTGGACAAGACGCATTTAATGCATCACTTAGGTGTCCCTTGGCTTTATTGGGGACGGGAACGAGGCACGTCCCGTCGGTCGCCGCTCTGCCTCGCTTCGACACGCGCCCAGGCCAGCGATGCGTGCGGTGCCATGTAGGCAGGCAGGCTGCTGAGGTGGCGCGGTGGTGGAGCCTTCATGAAGATCTGCATGCCACCACGCAGGTGCTTGCTGAGTTGGTGTAGAGGCCGCTCGTCGCCACACAAGTGCCTGCCCAGCTGGTTGAGCTAGCAGCTGCTTGGGGACGGCGATGGAGTCTTGGCTGGTGCGGGCCTGGCAGTGGCCCCGCTGATGCCCTCGGCAAGGGTCTTGCCAGGGGCCCGGCATGGATCTTGCCGTGGCGTCGCAGTCGTCCAGGCAAGGCGCTTGCCGGGGGTCTTGTGGATCTCCTCGGCTAGGATCCCGCCGAGGGTCGCCGTCTTCTGGTCCTCATCTGATCTTGTGTGTTCATGATCTTGACGAAGATCTGCATGCCACCACAGAGGCGCCTCCTGAGCCATGGTTCCAATGTAGTTGGTTGGCTGGTGTTGGAACCCACGGGCTCAAGGGTGGCCTGCTCTGCTGGCATCGGGCAAGTTGCCCCGGCAAGGCTCTTGCCGGGGCCGCGTAGGCCACCCCGGCAAGGGTGTTGCTGAGGGAGTCCACCTGGCCCTTTTGCTCTCCTGTGTTTCTGGTCTTGGCGTGGCCTTGGTTGTCTTGCGCTTCGGCTTCTCTCCGGCTTCCCTCTTCTGCCCTGCTAGGTGTGGCCGCAGCGCGTGGCTCTGACTGCCCGTGCACAAGTAAAGGGGACAAAAGGAGAGCCCCTACTTTTGTACACCGACAGGAGCCCCCGGACCTGGGCCACACATAAGCGCGATGCGTTGTTGGGCCAGGACCAGAACGGTGCGCGGGTAGGTGCGGCGGATTTTACCTCAGTAACATTTTTGGCCGCTGCGCTTCCCCACGACCCTCATTGAACGCGCGACGTGGATGGTCGTGCGTGACGTGGGGGTCATCCGTGGGGCGGTTCCCGCACGCATGCGTCACATCGCAGTAAAGAGGCGGCTCGCGCCTTCCCCATAAAAAGAGGGAGGCGTGGAGGCGCGGCTCATTTACTGAGTGGACTCGGGTCTCGGTCTTCAAGGCGCCCACGCCCCACGATCACGGGGTGGGGAACGGTCGCCTCACCAGTCCCTTCGACTCTGCTCGCTTGCCACGTGCCTTTCATGCAGGTGGCAGGTGGTGGAGGCGGGAAACCGGGCCGTCGCTGATTGGGGCAGCGGGTCGGTCCTGATTCCCTGCGCCCCCGATGACTGGATTGGTTGAGCGGGGCGGCCGAGCCTCGACCCCGCCCCTTTATAAGAAGGGGGGGAGGAGGAATGGCACCCCCACATTCTCCCAGCATCCATCTTCTTCCACTTCCGCTCCTCCCGTCCACCCATCATGGTGATAGGGGGCGTAGGCCCTTCAATGGTGGGGTCGAGGGTCGCTGCTCAACAGCGTGTTCCTCCTTCCCACGAGCTCGCGGCGGCGTAGCCGGCTACGAGAGGAAGGGGAGGGGGCGAGGTCGAGGTCGCCGCGGCGGTCGGGGGAGAGGGGGCCGAGGCGGCGCGATGCCCGTGCCTCCGCCGGCGATGCCGCCCGTGATGGACGGCCATGTCGGGGACCAGCCTCGGGAGTTCTTCATCAGGCTGTGCCGGCCACCGCGTCGTCGTCTCCGTCTCCCTACCCCCTTCGCTCGGGAAATGGAACTCGACCCGCCCCAGACCCTCAGATTGCACATGAGGGGCTGCGGGAACAGCGGCACGCAGGTCGACGTCGACTTCCCCGCTCCTCATGTTATGTACCTCTGTCGCGGGTGGAAGACATTTGCTCGCATCCATAGCCTGACGGCGGGGCTCGTCCTCTACTTCAAGTTAATGGAGGGCGGCCTGCTCTCCGTCAAGGTCTTCAGAGATCTTGGAACTCGCCTAAAGTGCTGTGTGGTGAGCTCCTCCGACGATGAAGATTCCTCCTCGAGCAGGAGTGACGAGGAGGACAGCGACAGCAACGACGAGGGAGTCGAGCGGCAGGATGCCGACCCCGACTTCGACTGACCGCGCCGCCCCTCCCTCAGCCTTGCGCCCTGCCGAGGGCCTTCCTTGCCATGCTCTCCATCGGGGCGCTCCCCATCGTCTCCTTGGGCGGCTGGCGTAGGAAGGCCGGAGAAGGCGAAGAAGGCGGGTGGCGGCCGTCAAGTCAGAGTATGCGGGCACCGATGCCTTCATCGCGTATTGTCGGCCCGCTGCCTCGTCTTCCAGCTCCTTTCCCGGCACCAAGATGTTCTCTTGGTGCCTTCTGCTCCTCGCACCTCGCCTAGGCGCCCCTTTTGCCCTCCTGCTGTCTTGTTCCACCTTCTGAGGAGAGGGACAAGAAAGGGATTACGGGCACCTTATCTCTTTTTAGTTTGTAAGCCCGCGGGCACTTGTTAGATTTAAAACTTGTAATCCCCTTGTTCATGTTTATTATTCCGTACGAACTGTACCTGTATGAGACGTTTTTAATGAAAAAGGGTGCTTGCCGGGTTCTTTGTGCATGAGCGAGGCCCATGCCAAGGAACGAGTCCTTGTTATTTCTAAGATAAACATTGTCGCCCGGCTACAGGCCTTGCCGTTCCCCACTTCAGTCAACCATTCTCGCGCTCTTGGCGGAGGCAGGGGCGAAGTAGAGTTAGGCCCCTCATGTATCTCCTGGCCACCGCGTCTGCGACCCGGTTCCGTCCTAGTAGCTTGGGTACAAGAAGAAGGGGGATCACGGTGGTTTCGGAGTGGAACGAGGTCTCATTTATCCCAGTTCCATAAGGAAATGCATAACAGGGGATGAAAGACTTATCCTAATCCGCAGACCCCGGCAACGTTGGCTTGCCGTGGTTGGATCCTTGTATCTTCAGCCCCCGGGAGTCTTGGCTTGCCGGGGCCGGAGCGCTGGTCCATTCTCTTTCTCCCAAGCGGCTCAGCAGAAGTGTCTACGTGCCCTGTGAACCAAAGAGGACAGAAAGGCGCACACTCGACCTCTAGGCTAGGGGTTAGTCGCTGCTAAGCACTATCAACCCTACCGAGGGAGAGACTTATACCTAGCATGCATGCTATAACTTAGGGCACCAGCGCTTCGTTTTTTTATGCTTAGGGTCTGCGCCTGGCTTTGTACAGAGGGTTACATGCCTTGTCGGCAAAGCTTGTAGAAAAGGTGGCTTGTCGGGAGGCCCAAAAGGCCGCGCCTTATGGGTAAAACTTGCGAAGATGCTCGATGTTCCAGGAGTTGCTCACTGGGACAGCATCTTCGGTCTCCAGGCGAACTGCGTTGGGCCTGGTGACTCGTATTACCCGATAAGGGCCTTCCCACTTTGGCGTCAACTTGTTGGAATTCTTGGCCGACTGAACACGCCGAAGAACAAGGTCGCCTTCCTCAAAGCTTCAGGCATGAACCTTGTGGCTATGGTAGCGGCGCAAGGCTTGCTGGTAGCGTGCTGCTCTCACAGCCGCCCGAAGACGATCTTCCTCAAGGAGCGTTGCGTCATCTTGCCGCAATTTCTCTTGCTCAAGCTCGTCGTAAGCGAGCACTCGAGGTGACCCGTATATGAGTTCCATGGGGAGAACTGCTTCTGCCCCGTATACCAGGGAAATGGGTGTCTGGCCGGTGGCTCGATTTGGCGTCGTCTTGATCGACCAAAGAAGCGCCGGCAACTCATCAATCCAGCGCCTTCCGCTCTTGTGCAGCCTGTCAAAAGTCTTTGTCCTCAGGCCACGCAACACTTCAGCATTTGCCCTCTCTGCCTGGCTGCTCCGTGGGTGTGCCACGAAAGGGAAACAGACCTTGCTGCCGAGGTCTTGGATGTATTGCATGAAGGTGTGGCTCGTGAACTCCGAGCCATTGTCGGTGATGACTCTGCTTGGCACACCAAAACGGCACACTAGCCCCTTGAAGAACTTGACGGCTGACTATGCTGTCACCTTCCTTACTACTTCCGCCTCCGGTCACTTTGTGAAATTGTCGATTGCAACGTATAAGTACCCAAAGCCCCCGACAGCGAGGGGGAAAGGGACCAGTATGTTAGGACCCCGATTCCAAGTCACATCGATCTAGCCGGTAACACCTCATATCACTTTGCGGCCTCACGCACAGTATTCCCACGGGTGTCGCCTTACCATGGCCTCGGACCATTTGCGCCTTTTAGCTCACGTATATGATAGTGTCGCTAGCATCCATATGACAGAGAACCCCGGCCAACATGACTAGTCGTGAACCCAAAGTGGCACTAACTTATGGGGACAGGCATACATGAATCAACATCGAGCATGTCGGTCAGCAGCGTGCGAATCCGGGCTGTAGCACTGGGCTAACAGGACTCCGGTGAACCGGGCTGTAGTAGGCGAGGCAGGACTCCGGATGTCACCGCGTGCCATTTCCCCGAAGGGACAGACACATGAACGAAGTGAATCACATGCCGCCCAGTCAGGTGTTCCGGAGCAGTAGTGCTGGGCTAGCAGGACTCCGGTGAACCGGGCTGTAGCGGACTACTATGGCTCATGGAAGCACAAGACTACATTTCCCCATAAGAGAGGCTAGCAAGGATAAACAACTAGGTTGTCGGATCCCACACTACCAAGAATTTCAATCATACACACAATATGCTCGATATGTGTAAATACAACATGGCATCACAACAAAACTCTATGACTCAAAGTATTTATTCAATAGGCTCCGAGGAGCGAGATATTACAAACATGGGTCTCATGACCCAACATTCAGAGCATACAAGTCAAAAAACATGGGTCTACAAATGGAAAAGGCTAAGAAGCCTGACTATCTACCAGATCTTGCCGATGGCACAAGATCGTAGCTGAGGTATCAAGCTAAACGTCGAAGTCCACACGGAACTACTAGCGAGACTGACGTCTCTCTGCAAAACATAAAATAGGAAAATGTGAGTACAAATGTACCCAACAAGACTTACATCAGAACTAGCTACATATGCATCAGTATCAACAAAGGGGGTGGTGGAGTTTGACTGCAGCAAGCCAGCTTTGACTCAGTGGCTATCCTAAACTATGACTGCAAGTAACTCTTTTGAGGTGGCGTACACGAGTCCACATATTCACCATATCAATACACCACTATGGATCCGCTCCCGTCTCCCTACGAGAACGCCATCCATAGCACTCACGCTTATCTTGCGCATTTTAGAGTATCCACTTTCACTTGTCTATGAACTGTACAGGCAACCCAGAAGTCCTTTACCGCGGACACGGCTATTCAAATAGATCGTTTATAACCCTACAGGGGTGTACTTCTTCACACACGCTCTCGCCACTTACCACCATGTAAACGTCGTGTATCTCGGCAACCTTCAAGCGGAAGCCTGGCGAGGGAGTCGGCCACGACCTGACTAACCACACAAGTCTCTAGTCCAGGTTTATCGCCTATTCGGGTTCCATCCGCGAGGAGATCCGGCTGGAGTTTCGCTCACAGCCCCAAACGATGTGTGCAGGGTTCCCGAGACACCAAACGGGCGCTCGGTACACCAGGCCACGGTGTATCTACCGCATCATAGCCCACCCCTAGGGTCAGCGCTACGCAAGGCCTCCAACACATATCCTACAAACACCAGAAACTAGTTGCAACTCCTGGACAGAGAACAGGGGCGGTTAATAAGTCGAGAGAGTCAATTAAGGATCCTGATGTGTGGCAGTAGCTGTTCATGGATCACAAACACAGAACTCAGTTCCTGAGGACGGTTTCAATGAGACAACCCACCATGTACTCCTACATGGCCTCTCACCGCTACCTTTACCAAATTGTGTTCACATACTTTGCTCGCACACAGTAGGACATGTTCATCACCATTCCAATTCATTCCCGATGAATCAGACCTGACTCAACCCTAAGCAGTAGCAGGCATGACAAACAAGCATGAATGAGTAGGCACATCAGGGCTCACACAACTCCTACTCATGCTAGTGGTTTTCATCTATTTACTGTGGCAATGACAGGTCATGCAGAGGAAAGGGGTTCAACTACCGCAGAATGTAACAGTTGAATCGTTGTTGTCCTAATGCAGTAAAAGAGAGCAGGAGCGAGAGAGTGGGATTGTATCGGAATGAACAAGGGGGGTTTGCTTGCCTGGCACTTCTGAAGATAGTATAGCTCTGCATCGGTGTCATCGAACTCATCGTCGAAGCAACGTCTACTGAGAGGGGACAGTTACCGGCAACAGAGAAAGAACACAATCAATGCAATGCACGATATGATGCATCATCATGACATGTCAATATGCTGTGATTTGAGCTAATGCAACTAGCAACCGGTTAAATGGAGTTGGTTTGAATCCAAGATTCAAATTAAAACTCCATATGTGGATATTTAAATGCCATTCATTTGATTTGTCCTAAACAGCAGCCATAAGTTGTTCTAACCTGCATGAAAACAGTACCGATGGATAGATTGGATTTTTCTGATCATGTTTCATATATAAATCTTTTCAATCTGAGTTATAGATTGTTTTCTATGATTTTTAGAATTTTGGTTATTTTTCTGAAATAAATAAATCATTTAAAATTTATTTAAATTCCAGAAATGGATTACTTGCGTCAGCATGACGTCGGTGTGACGTCAACAAGTCAACTGGGTCGGCCAGGTCAAACCTAACCTGTAGGGCCCGCCGGTCAGTGACTTAGGGCTGCTTAGTGCCGCTGACAGCTGGGCCTGGTCAACTGCCACGTCAGCGAGTCAACCCTGACACGTGGGTCCGCTGGTTTTGTTAACTAATCTAACTTAAAACTAAATAGCGGTTTAATTAGGCAACAGGGCCCACTACTCAGTGGCTCTACGGGTGATTAGTGGGATGATTAGCCCCTAACAAAGTGGCCACGTCGGCCCGCCAGAGTTTGGCCGACGGCGACCATTTTGCGCGGCGGAGGGGCTCGGGATCGCTTCCCCGGCACCCAAACGAGCAGCCGAGGGCAGCTACGGGGAGCTGGAGCTCACCCGCATCCAGCACGGCATGTGGTGGCAGCGGGGACGGTCGGAGCTCGCCGGAAACGAGCTCGGGGCGGCGCCGGCGTTCGGGGGAGCGCGGTGATGCAGAAGTAGTGGCCGTGGAAGCGCATGTGTGACCCCTACAGCGGCTACGCGAGGCAGCGTGTGTGTTGGACACGACGCCTGGACCAAATGGTCGCCGGAGTCGTGCCGGCGGCGAGTGCAGGCGGCAGCACAGTCCAGCGAGAGGGGCGTGGCGGCTACGGAGTGCAAGAGAGAGAACGGAGAGGGAGAGGATGATCAGAAGCTCACGTGGAACACGACGAGCGAGTCGGTGAGCTCGAGGAGGGGCTGTTGAGGACGGGAGGTCGCCGGCGATCTGGCGGCCGAACGACAAAGACGAGGTTGGGGTGGTCGCATCGAGGCACGCGAGCGCTAGGGGCTCGGGCGAGACGAGGTAACGGACCGCGGCGGTTCTTCTGGACATGCTGGATGGGCGGGGGAGGGCCGGTGGACGCGGCGCTGCTCGCCGGCATTCTCGGGCGCTCACGAATAGAGAGAAGGAAGGGAGCAGAGGAGGGGAGAGGCGGAGTGGATAGGCCAGAGGGATCGTGGCGGTTGCGTGGCGACGTCCAGGGCGTCCAGGGAGAGAGGCAGGAAGGCAGGAGGTGGCGCAACGTGTGCGTGCGCGTCGGGCACACGCCCTCCTGCCCACTGGCAGGAGGTTGAAGACGGTGGCGGCTGCGGTGGGCTGGGGCCAGTTGGCTGGGCCGGCCAGCTGCAGTGCTGGGCCGCACAGGAGGTAGGCCCAGGTAGGTTTCTTTTCTCTCTCTCTTTCCTTTTGTTTCAGTTTTCTATTTCTTCTACAGCTTTAGGGCTTTATTAAAAATACCAAAGCAATCTCAAAATTCATGAAACTGCTCAAGGCTACTGTTTGGAATATTTTCAACAGTAAACATTTTAGTTCATGAATATTTGGACATTTAATATATTATATAGCATTTAAATGCCCAAATACAAATAGCATATGATTTAATTCAGTGACCCAATGCTGTCCTAGAAAAATGTGAACCATTTTTGTCAGAGGTTCTAGACCAAGGGAAAGATCATGAACATTTTTGAAGGGCATTTCAGGTTCATTGAAAATATTTTTATTTTGATCCTAGTTGCATTTCATTTGGCGCTAGGGTTTAAACATACCCATTTCAAGTTTAACTGAAATTTAAACATGATGCAAACACTCTAACGCATGCACTGACTAGGGTTCTGAGACAGTATGTCGAGCCCCCAGACCGAGAATGGCCAGGAGAGAGGAATTGTCTGAAGGGCTTGAATTGGTTGATGAAGCTTCTTTGAATGGAACTGAGACGCTTCGCACTTGGTTACTAGTGTCGTTGCATCCTGGAGGGCAGTGGGGCCAGAAGAAACCCTGACAGAACGCCTTGCCAGCAAGGGCCCTCGACCCTATGTGGGAGCCACATATGCCTCCGTGTATCTCCGCCAACAGCTCCAGTCCTTCCTCCTGGGGAATGCACTTCAATCTCACACCGTTCGGTCTCCTCCTGTAAAGGACATCATCGACGAACTGATACATAGCAGACCGACGGGCTACCTTCTCCGCTTCTTCCTGCTCCTCAGGAAGCTCCCTTGTTTGGAGGAATCTGACGGTATGCTGTGCCCATGCCGGAGCCTGGGGCTCGACGCCAAGGACCAAAGGCATTTCTTCTGCCATGGGAGCGGCTGTCTCTACGGCCAGGGCTCGACGGCCTGCTGGAGTTGGTCGCTCCTCGGCAGGCTCAGAGTCCATGGCAACACCCTTGCCAGCGGCCCCTGAGGGCTCAGCGGGAAAACTACTTGCCGGGGCTTGATTTCCTCTGCTTGTTCTGCTCCGTCGATGGTTCGACGGATGGTTGAGTTAACCGAAGCAAAAAGGTACGTGGTTCCACAGGTAGCTTGAATGCAGCGCGCTTTGATAGGTCATCAGCGATGTTGTTCTCCACTCGGGGAACGTGCTCTGCTCGTATACCTTCAAAGCGCTCCTCCAGCTTCCTCACCTCATCTACATAGGCCTCCATCAACGGGCTCTAATAATCTTTGTTGACTTGTCTGACGACAAGCTGCGAATCAGCCCTGGCGATGAGCTTTTTAACTCCGAGGTTTGCCGCGATCTTGAGATCGGCAAGCAGCCCCTCTTACACAGCGGTGTTGTTGGTGGACATCTCCCTGGGAAAGTGCATCTGGATTACATACTTGAGGTGCTCTCCGGTGGGTGCGAGGAGCAGCACACCAGCACCGGTGCCTTGCAGTGAGAAAGCTCCGTCAAAGTACATAATCCAGTCACGAGCTGTTTCCTTCCCGGGAGAGTGGTCTCCTGGATCTCTTCATCAGGCGTTGAGGTCCATTCTGCAATGAACTCCGCCAGGACTCTACTCTGGATTGTTGAAGTACTTTCAAACTTCAACCCAAAGCTTGATAAGTCCAAGGCCCACTCCACGATCCTTCCGGTTGCGTCTGGGTTGTGCAGTATCTGTTACACCGGGAGGCGGGTGACGACAGTGATCTCGCGGGCTTGGAAGTAATGACGCAGCTTCCTCGAGGCCATAAGGAGGCCGAAGAGAAATCTTTGCACACCGGAGTATCTTGACCTAGCCCCCTGTAAGAGGGAGCTGACAAAGTAGACCGGGTGTTGCATCATCTTCTTCTTCTGCACCACTCCACTTGACTGCGCGGGCTCTGTCCTGATGGCATCAGACTCTGCCGGGAGCCTTGCCTTGCCGGCACCAGGCCCTACCGGGGGAGTCTGTGACTTGCTGTCTGGTGGTCCTGCCGTTGCCACTGCCTCTTCATCAACCTCCCTCTACGCCACTAGCGCGGCGCTAACCACTTGATTCGTCACCGCCAGATACAGCAGCAACGGCTCTTGTGGTTTAGGCGCAACTAGTATCGGTGTAGAGGAAAGGTATCTCTTCAGGTCTTGCAACGCCGCCTCGGCTTCTGTGGTCCACTCCATTGGGCCCGCCTTCTTCAAGATCTTAAAAAAGGGAAGGGCGCGCTCGGCAGACTTGGAGATGAATCAGCTCATGGCGGCAACACAGCCAGTGAGCCGACGCACATCATTGATCCGCTTGGGCGCCTCAATCTGCTCGATAGCCTTGATCTTGTCTGGGTTTGCCTCGATCCCAGGCTGCGACACAAAGAACCCGAGAAGTTTGCCGGACGGAACACCGAAGACACACTTCTCAGGGTTCAGCTTGAGGTTGATCTTGCGCAGGTTGGCCAACGTCTCTTCTAAGTCTTGTACAAGAGTTGCCCTGTCCTTGGTTTTGACCACTATGTCATCCATATAGGCTTCCATATTTCTATGTAGCTGGGGTTCAAAACCAATTTGGATGCCGTTGCAAATGTTGAACCAGCACTCTTCAACCCGAAAGGCATCCGTAAAAAGCAATACGTACCACATGGGGTGATGAATGCTATCTTCTCTTTGTCTTCTCTCGTCATGAAGATCTGGTGGTAGCCCGAGTAGGCGTCGATGAATGATAACAGATCACACCAGGCCATGGAGTCAACAATCTGGTCCATGCGCGGCAACGGGAAGGGGTCCTTAGGACAACCCTTATTGATATCTGTGTAGTCAATTGTGGCACTCCGATCCGCATGGAGCAGGGGGCCTTCGCACGTCAGCCCAGGATAACACCTGACGCATGACAGGTCCATAATACAGCATTCCAGGTACAAAAATATTCATCAAATACATGTATATGAGATTACATCATTGATGAATACAATTATCTAGCATAGCCCTAAGGCTATTAAATGACAGCGGAAATCTGATAAAAATGGCGGCGGAAGTCTTGGTTTGGCAGCATAACAACTCTGGCTGGGCTCCACAACTCACAGGACTGGCAAGATTACGGCCTAGCACGACGGATCAAGCGAGCAATACGGGTACGACCTACAAAACTGGCATGACACGCCAGGTCAGTACATTGAATGTACTTGCAAGACAACCACATACATAGCATCCAAACAAGCTGCAATCAAAGCAAGAACCGAGCGCATGCAACACCCTATCTCATATCGATTACTAAACATGGCATGATAAAAATCAACTAAGGATGAACAAAATCATAACATCTACTAACATGGCAATGACATGGCATAACAGAACATGATTAGAACATTGTAATAGCAAAACATAGAATTTTATCTCAATCATGTTATAACTTAACATGTCAATCAAAGCATAGCATGGCATCAAGAAACTATGCTGAAAATAAACTACCAATAATATCCAATGCAGACATAGCATGTTAACATTATGCAACCATGTTCTGTTCTATCATGGTTCTTTAAATGCGATGGAGACATAGCATGTTAACATTATGCAGACATAGTAATGATATATTATTCCAGCAATGGAACCAACCTTTGCACCAAATCCCTCGGACTCTCTTATCAACTGTGATCTTCTCTGGATCACAAACACACCACCAAAGTGGTCTTTCTCAAGAACAACTCGTGATCCTTACGGCGATCACAACCATGACCAACACTTGGTCTCCAACCGCGATCCTTACGGCGATCACAACCACGACCAATATTCTGCCTGTGATCCTTACGGCGATCACAACCATGACCAATATTTGGCCCGTGATCCTTACGGCGATCACAACCACAACCAATATTTGGCCCGTGATCCTTACGGCGATCACAACCACTTATCTCATCATCAAAATATCATCGGGACTCCTCACGACTATCTCATAGTTCAAGTTACCATATTCTTGTTATCACATATTTATTTACCAACTTAATTATTTCGGTTTGTCCTCCATTTCGACCAAGACCTGATAGTGGGACCTACTACGAACTGTTGCTATCGATAGACTTTATACACTCTGCAGAGGTACCACACTGTACCCACACCACAGAACCCATGGCCTCGTCATCCCATTCGGGTGGACCAACGGCATTCCGACGAAACCAACCTACTGCCATGACGCTCTCCCGGCCACTCCGACCCAATCCCCAACGGGCTGGTCTTGGGTGGCCCCGTGTCTACCAAAGACACCCCGACCACCGTCGTGGTCAATTCCCACTCGGGGACACTCCCACTCGGGGACTGGTACCAAAAATCTCAAAAACGAGCACACAAGGTTATGTCCGCTTACCTGATCAGGGTAAGCACGCCCATAACCTTCCCTAGAGGGAGGCACCGGCGAGAGGTCACGACAATAGCTCGCATTAAGGCCTCCCATAAGGCAAATGTGGCTGCACTGAAAAAGTTTGGTTTGGCGGCACTATGACTCGATCCCATCTCTGACGGAGGAGGTTTGTTATTATTAAGCCATTTTATTTCCTTCTCCATCATCATGAACATATTTAACATGAGTGCAACATGCCGCATACAAATGCACGAACAAAATATTGAACTCCTCAAGTGCACAACTATAACATAAAGGACACGACAATAGTATATCAACGGTGCATTACAATCCTCATAACAGTTTATAACGATGACATGCAAATAAAGTAGAGTAGTGGCATGGCATTATTAATAATAACATTCTAATTAACATGGCAAAGGTATCATGAAACACAAGCATGCAAGATAGGCATAAAGAAATAACTGCCGATGAAAACGATATAAAACAACTGCAACTACACACACACACAAGGTGCAAGCAAAGTCAACATGCAAGTTCGGGGCTCATGATAAGAGGTTGGCTTGCCTGGGGGTCGACAAATACTCCGGGAAGAAGTGCGAAATGATCGCGAAAAGATTTGCCGGAAACAGTTCCTTCTCGGAGGGGGCTGTTTACGGGCAAGGGCAAAAAGGTCATTTTCACTGTGTGAAAATATTATGAAAATGACATCAACGGAACGGGCTCGACGAAACGAAGACGTGGGCTTTGGATTCACCTCATTTGGAGTTGTGGGTAAAAAGATATGACCGTTTAACTATCAGGGACCAATCTGTAAAGAAAATCATTACAAACGGGGCCCTAGCAGAAAAACAGATCGCGTCTTTCTCAGAAATACGCTTTCCAGAAAGGAAAGCGCATTCTAACCCGAAGAAGAGGAAGAATACGCTTTCGGTGATTGAAAGCGCATTATCCAGCAATACGCTTTCGCGTGGGGAAAACGACTTCGCGCCTGGGGCGCGTCCACTTATCCAACGTGGCGCTCCCCGTCTCGCCGACAGGTGGGGCCCAGAGGCAGGGTCAACGCGGGCGGGGCCCGCCTGGCCTTCTTCTTCCTCACGCTCGGGGTCGAGCGAGGCAGCGGGAGGGGATCGCCCCGACGGCGATCGCCGGCGCGTCCGGCCACCTCTCGCGACGGCCGACCTACCCACGAGCTCAGGAGAACGAGGCGCATCTCCTGGTGGGCTCGGTTGCCGGCGAGGAGCGCGGGAGAAGAAGCAGCAGGGCACGCGGCGGAGAGGGGCTTCGGGCTCTGGTGGGCATGGGGTTCTGGTGGGGGAAGCGGAGGGGCGGCGAGCCAGGGAGGATCGACGGGGAGTGGCGCGTCCATCCATGGGCTCAGACTGGGCGGGGGACGGCCGGAGAGAGAGAATGGCCGAGGGGGATCGGCGGCGGCCATTCGGCCATGGAGGGGGATGTGGAGCTCCGAGGCGAGTGGGGAGGCTTTGAGAGGCGTTGTGGCTGCGGAAGAGCTCGAGGGCTCTACTTATAGCCGCGGGAGAGCTCGGGAAGGGGGGGCGAGGTGGCACGCGGCGTGCGACGTGTCCGTGCGCCGGCGAGGGCGCAGGCGCGGCCAAGGCTCACGGGGAGGCACGGGAAGGCGACGAGGGGGATCAAGACGAACGCCAGAGGGTCACGGAGACGAGGAAGGCGTGCGGACGAACGGAGGAAGAAGACATCGGCGAGGAAGACGACGATGCACAGGAGCGCACTATTCCGGTCGTTGGCACAGCTCTCCGGAGAAGAAAACGAAGGGGGGCAGCGGTCCAGAGGGAAGACGACGACGAGGGGGGCTACTGGACATTAATGGCGAGGCCAGAGGCGGTCGGGGCAGCGATGCCGACGACCACAGTGGCTAGACCACCGTTTTGGCTGGTTACACGCGTGGTCACCACTGGCATGGCACGCTCTGGGGTTTTAACTGATGTAAATTCATGTCTACCGCGTAGTCCTTCCAGCGTGGAGTGTTACCATGGTGAAAGATCGGGCAGAGACAAATGGAGATGAGTGAAACAAGCTCCACAAGTTTGCTGTTGCAAACTTGGCAACATCCTAGAGATTAAACCAGAGAGGGTAAATGGTAAACTTGATGTCCGGGAGGCTTGGGGTAGAAAGGACTACGGTCCTGGGAGTTTTGAGGTAAAATGGACAACTATTTACCATAGTTGCTGTACAACCACCAAAACTGACCCAGAAACTTAATCATGATGAAACACTCACTAGGAGTGATGGATTGGGCTATAACTTGGCAAAGCCTGATGATTTGAACATACCATGATGCTGTAAAAAGTTCATACCAAATGGACTCACCAAAATGGTACTTCCTTCACAGCTATCATTTCTGTCCAAAAACTTCAGAAAAATCCTCAGGGCAATTGGTCAAGTGAAATGAGCCACAATCTTGTGGAGATAGGTTATATGAGTAGGAGAAGGCCTGGAAAAATTATCAGCCATAATGGAGCAAGATAAAATACACTTGCTTCACAAACTGAAAATTTGGACAGAAAACAAGAATTGCTCCTGTGCTCACATAGTTCAATGAAATGAACTGAATTTGGGTGGAGGATAATGATTTGAGATACTTGAGAGGATGGAAAAGTTTCATCCCATTTGGAAACACTATGAAGGTACTTCCTTCACAAACTTGTGTTCTGGTCAGAAACTTTGAAAAATTGCACAGGGAGCTAGGGTGAATGGATTGAGCTCATCTTTGGTATCCATGGGTTATTTAACAATGTTAAACACCCTGCCAAATTGCAGCTCAATTGGACTTAGCAATAAAGCACTTCCTTTGCAAAATTTCAGAGAAGGCAGAAACTTGCATTGGATCATGTGCCAAATTTTGAACTGTGGAATCATGATATTAGGATGGAACTAGTGATTATATAGCAAGGACAAGCTCCACAATTTATGTGGGAATTTTCTCTGCTATAAAAATAGTAGTTCCTTTGGAAATTGGCAGAAATGCAATATTGGCATTAAATAGGAAAAGGCAATTTTCCTTATTTAATTATGGCCAATATACTTGCCAGAGCTTGGATTAGGCATAAGCATCAACTCCACCAATTCTCATGAATTTAGGAGATGGCTAGATATGCCTTTGGATTTTATTCCTCAGAAAGGCAAGAAAAGGAATAAATCATAATTCAAAAATATTGCATTGGACTTAGCAATATTTTTGCATATCCAAGGTTAAGAAAGATAGGATGATCTCTGGGATCAATTGGGAGGATCAACAGAACAAGGAAAATGGTGGCTCCTTTGTAATCACAAGGGCATATCCAAATTCCAAAAATTTGGAATTAGGGTTTAAGAGGAATTGAGCTGATGCAAATGAGGTCTTGCCCACTGAAAAAGACATGAGCAGGATTTTGAAAGGTTGGAAATGACAAAATTTTCTCAGGGTCATCCAGCAAACTCAGGAGAAAATTTTGAAAATGAGTGCCAGGAGAGAATAACAGCACAAAAATTGATAACCCAATTTTGGGGCTGTTACAACTCTTCCCCCCTTAAAAAGAAATCTCGTCCTCGAGATTCCTAGGGTTACAGCACAAACGAAAGAATAACAACTCCGGAGAAAAACCTCGGGGTTAATTTTTAACCCTTTGGTTAAATTCAAACGAGTTGGGGGCACCGAGAAAAAAATTCGCGGATTCCTCCACGAAACGTAGGTGTCGAGGTAGAATCAAGGGTGAAACCTGTATCGGGGTAGATGTACTGGATCGAGTGAAATAAAATTGGCAGTGTTTCTCCGGAAATGAAATCAGGAAAAAGAATTAGAGACGAGGAATTTCCAAGCGGAAATGCCTCTGCGGGGTTTCTAGAGTTGGAAATCCGGCACACGGCGTATGCACAGATAGATAGGGATATGTGACTTTGCATTTCCCCGAGTACTGCCCGAATGTACTCGTGGGTGAACCGGGTATGCGTGCAGTATGCAGAAAAATCTAAACTAGCAAACAGACAGAGGCAATAAACATGCAACGGAAAACACACCAGGCAAAATCATTCTACGGTGTTTTAATGCTAGTGGGTATATGTACTCCTGGTATACATATACCTACACCAGCGCGCATTTTATTATAGACTCGAGACGAGTCAGGGTTAATTTAGTGTATGTGATCTACTAATTAAAATCTTGTTAGCAACACAGTGTCAACCCTGTCAAACATTTCTGCTTGACAGAGAGACAAGCAAAAACAACACAAAAACAAAAGCACAAAAACATACATAGAACACAGCATACGGACTACAACAGTACCAGCAGACAACAGAACACGAACGCGCTACGCGCTAAACGAAGCAACTCATCTAGGGATACATAGTTCTACCCTCATATCGAGGATGAACCGACAGACTGATCATCTTACTGCTTGACTGAGGTCATGCAGAGGATTTGCCTTGCTGGGGCTCTCCGGGAGGACGAAGACTGAGCCAATCTCCATCTTCATCATCCGACACTACTATGGGTTGGGGTTCGGCTGCTGGGGGTGTGGCTGAAATTGATCCGAGCAAATGCTGCTGGTGGATCTGTAAAAGAGCCTTGTCGAGGGTGACGATGTTGGGTCTAGGCCACAACACGGGTTGAGAGGACAGCACTGGTTCGGATGGCGTTGGACAAATGACTTGAGATGCGAATTTACGAGCCTCACGGTAAGCTTCCTTGACGACTCGCACCGCATCGTTGTCCAGAGTTCGAAACTCGGCAAGCATCTGGGAAATCATCATCCCCTGGGCGGTAATATACTGCACCAGGCGAGCGATTGCGGGGTCATCTCCTTGGCTAGCGGGAGAAGGCTGCATTCCTACCTCTGTCACAATGGGGTAGAAGCAGAAATCACGCCTTGCTGCCATATGCGGGTATCTGGTTCGGAGGTGAAGCATAGCCTCCACAGCAGCGGCCTGAATGGCTAAATCAGAGGTAGGCATAGCTCTACCCTGAAAAACCAACGGCTGGCCATCCGCTGCTAGGCTGATGCACACTCTTGCATCGAAGCGATGAAGGTGAGGGACGGGTGATGATTGGAACACCAGGTAATCGGGGCTAGCCTTATAGCCAAAGGCTTTGGTGAGCATCTCAGCAAGAAGGGGTGGTTGACGGCACCGGTGCGGCTGTGAAACTTGGGATCTTTGAAGGTGCCTGTCATGGCTGGAGTGCTACTAGCTAGGCTTCTCTGCAGGGACATGGTTGACTGAGGGGTGAGCGATACGGCGAGCGGAAAGGGGGCTTTTATAGGCAGCTATGCGAGACATGCCCGCATGGTGTGGCCCCTTTCCCTTAATGGCGAAGGGTGAGCGGTGTGGCCGACCCGAAAGGATATGGTTGCTATTCGCGCCACGGATAACTAGGCGGGGACAGCGGGGTGAGGACGTGTCGGTCCCGACTGCGCCACCTGTTGATTAACAGTGGCCATGCCGTATGCAGGGATGGGTCAAATCCCTTAGGGCCATTACCGGTTAATGGTAGCGGTGATCTAATACTAGGATAACCTATGCCAGCCTGGCTGCTCTGATACCATGCCCTGTGGCACCCCGATCCGCATGGAGCAGGGGGCCTTCGCACGTCAGCCCAGGATAACACCTGACGCACGACAGGTCCATAATACAGCATTCCAGGTACAAAAATATTCATCAAATACATGTATATGAGATTACATCATTGATGAATACAATTATCTGGCATAGCCCTAAGGCTATTAAATGACAGCGGAAGTCTGATAAAAATGGCGGCGGAAGTCTTGGTTTGGCAGCATAACAACTCTGGCTGGGCTCCACAACTCACAGGACTGGCAAGATTACGGCCTAGCACGACGGATCAAGCGAGCAATACGGGTACGACCTACAAAACTGGCATGACACGCCAGGTCAGTACATTGAATGTACTTGCAAGACAACCAAATACATAGCATCCAAACAAGCTGCAGACAAAGCAAGAACCGAGCGCATGCAACACCCTATCTCATATCAATTACTAAACATGGCATGATAAAAATCAACTAAGCATGAACAAAATCATAACATCTACTAACATGGCAATGACATGGCATATCAGAACATGATTATAACATTGTAATAGCAAAACATAGAATTTTATCTCAATCATGGCATAACTTAACATGTCAATCAAAGCATAGCATGGCATCAAGAAACTATGCTGAAAATAAACTACCAATAATATCCAATGCAGACATAGCATGTTAACATTATGCAATCATCTTCTGTTCTATCATGGTTCTTTAAATGCAAATAATGATATATTATTCCAGCAATGCAACCAAACTTGTGCACCAAGTCCCTCGGACTCTCTTATCAACTGTGATCATCTCTGGATCACAAACACACCACCAAAGTGGTCTTTCTCAAGAACAACTCGTGATCCTTACGGCGATCACAACCACGACCAACACTTGGTCTCCAACCGTGATCCTTACGGCGATCACAACCACGACCAATATTTGGCCCGTGATCCTTACGGCGATCACAACCACTTATCTCATCATCAAAATATCGTCGTGACTCCTCACGACTATCTCATAGTTCAAGTTACCATATTCTTGTTATCACATATTTATTTACCAACTTAATTATTTCGGTTTGTCCTCCATTTCGACCAAGACCTGATAGTGGGACCTACTACGAACTGTTGCTATCGATAGACTTTATACACTCTGCAGAGGTAGCACACTGTACCCACACCACGGAACCCATGGCCTCGTCATCCCATTCGGGTGGACCAACGGCATTCCGACGAAACCAACCTACTGCCATGACGCTCTCCCGGCCACTCCGACCCAATCCCCAACGGGCTGGTCCTGGGTGGCCCCGTGTCTACCAAAGACACCCCGACCACCGTCGTGGTCAACTCCCACTCGGGGACACTCCCACTCGGGGACTGGTACCAAAAATCTCAAAAACGAGCACACAAGGTTATGTCCGCTTACCTGATCAGGGTAAGCACGCCCATAACCTTCCCTAGTGGGAGGCACCGGCGAGAGGTCACGACAATAGCTCGCATTAAGGCCTCCCATAAGGCAAATGTGGCTGCACTGAAAAAGTTCGGTTTGGCGGCACTATGACTCGATCCCATCGATGACGGAGGAGGTTTGTTATTATTAAGTCATTTTATTTCCTTCTCCATCATCATGAACATATTTAACATGAGTGCAACATGCCGCATACAAATGCACGAACAAAATATTGAACTCCTCAAGTGCACAACTATAACATAAAGGACACGACAATAGTATATCAACGGTGCATTACAATCCTCATAACAGTTTATAACGATGACATGCAAATAAAGTAGAGTAGTGGCATGGCATTATTAATAATAACATTCTAATTAACATGGCAAAGGTATCATGAAACACAAGCATGCAAGATAGGCATAAAGAAATAACTGCCGATGAAAACGATATAAAACAACTGCAACTACACACACACACAAGGTGCAAGCAAAGTCAACATGCAAGTTCGGGGCTCATGATAAGAGGTTGGCTTGCCTGGGGGTCGACAAATACTCCGGGAAGAAGTGCGAAATGATCGCGAAAAGATTTGCCGGAAACAGTTCCTTCTCGGAGGGGGCTGTTTACGGGCAAGGGCAAAAAGGTCATTTTCACTGTGTGAAAATATTATGAAAATGACATCAACGGAACGGGCTCGACGAAACGAAGACGTGGGCTTTGGATTCACCTCATTTGGAGTTGTGGGTAAAAAGATATGACCGTTTAACTATCAGGGACCAATCTGTAAAGAAAATCATTACAAACGGGGCCCTAGCAGAAAAACAGATCGCGTCTTTCTCAGAAATACGCTTTCCAGAAAGGAAAGCGCATTCTAACCCGAAGAAGAGGAAGAATACGCTTTCGGTGATTGAAAGCGCATTATCCAGCAATACGCTTTCGCGTGGGGAAAACGACTTCGCGCCTGGGGCGCGTCCACTTATCCAACGTGGCGCTCCCCGTCTCGCCGACAGGTGGGGCCCAGAGGCAGGGTCAACGCGGGCGGGGCCCGCCTGGCCTTCTTCTTCCTCACGCTCGGGGTCGAGCGAGGCAGCGGGAGGGGATCGCCCCGACGGCGATCGCCGGCGCGTCCGGCCACCTCTCGCGACGGCCGACCTACCCACGAGCTCAGGAGAACGAGGCGCATCTCCTGGTGGGCTCGGTTGCCGGCGAGGAGCGCGGGAGAAGAAGCAGCAGGGCACGCGGCGGAGAGGGGCTTCGGGCTCTGGTGGGCATGGGGTTCTGGTGGGGGAAGCGGAGGGGCGGCGAGCCAGGGAGGATCGACGGGGAGTGGCGCGTCCATCCATGGGCTCAGACTGGGCAGGGGACGGCCGGAGAGAGAGAATGGCCGAGGGGGATCGGCGGCGGCCATTCGGCCATGGAGGGGGATGTGGAGCTCCGAGGCGAGTGGGGAGGCTTTGAGAGGCGTTGTGGCTGCGGAAGAGCTCGAGGGCTCTACTTATAGCCGCGGGAGAGCTCGGGAAGGGGGGGCGAGGTGGCACGCGGCGTGCGACGTGTCCGTGCGCCGGCGAGGGCGCAGGCGCGGCCAAGGCTCACGGGGAGGCACGGGAAGGCGACGAGGGGGATCAAGACGAACGCCAGAGGGTCACGGAGACGAGGAAGGCGTGCGGACGAACGGAGGAAGAAGACATCGGCGAGGAAGACGACGATGCACAGGAGCGCACTATTCCGGTCGTTGGCACGGCTCTCCGGAGAAGAAAACGAAGGGGGGCAGCGGTCCAGAGGGAAGACGACGACGAGGGGGGGCTACTGGACATTAATGGCGAGGCCAGAGGCGGTCGGGGCAGCGATGCCGACGACCACAGTGGCTAGACCATCGTTTTGGCTGGTTACACGCGTGGTCACCACTGGCATGGCACGCTCTGGGGTTTTAACTGATGTAAATTCATGTCTACCGCGTAGTCCTTCCAGCGTGGAGTGTTACCATGGTGAAAGATTGGGCAGAGACAAATGGAGATGAGTGAAACAAGCTCCACAAGTTTGCTGTTGCAAACTTGGCAACATCCTAGAGATTAAACTAGAGAGGGTAAATGGTAAACTTGATGTCCGGGAGGCTTGGGGTAGAAAGGACTACGGTCCTGGGAGTTTTGAGGTAAAATGGACAACTATTTACCATAGTTGCTGTACAACCACCAAAACTGACCCAGAAACTTAATCATGATGAAACACTCACTAGGAGTGATGGATTGGGCTATAACTTGGCAAAGCCTGATGATTTGAACATACCATGATGCTGTAAAAAGTTCATACCAAATGGACTCACCAAAATGGTACTTCCTTCACAGCTATCATTTCTGTCCAAAAACTTCAGAAAAATCCTCAGGGCAATTGGTCAAGTGAAATGAGCCACAATCTTGTGGAGATAGGTTATATGAGTAGGAGAAGGCCTGGAAAAATTATCAGCCATAATGGAGCAAGATAAAATACACTTGCTTCACAAACTGAAAATTTGGACAGAAAACAAGAATTGCTCCTGTGCTCACATAGTTCAATGAAATGAACTGAATTTGGGTGGAGGATAATGATTTGAGATACTTGAGAGGATGGAAAAGTTTCATCCCATTTGGAAACACTATGAAGGTACTTCCTTCACAAACTTGTGTTCTGGTCAGAAACTTTGAAAAATTGCACAGGGAGCTAGGGTGAATGGATTGAGCTCATCTTTGGTATCCATGGGTTATTTAACAATGTTAAACACCCTGCCAAATTGCAGCTCAATTGGACTTAGCAATAAAGCACTTCCTTTGCAAAATTTCAGAGAAGGCAGAAACTTGCATTGGATCATGTGCCAAATTTTGAACTGTGGAATCATGATATTAGGATGGAACTAGTCATTATATAGCAAGGAAAAGCTCCACAATTTATGTGGGAATTTTCTCTGCTATAAAAATAGTAGTTCCTTTGGAAATTGGCAGAAATGCAATATTGGCATTAAATAGGAAAAGGCAATTTTCCTTATTTAATTATGGCCAATATACTTGCCAGAGCTTGGATTAGGCATATGCATCAACTCCACCAATTCTCATGAATTTAGGAGATGGCTAGATATGCCTTTGGATTTTATTCCTCAGAAAGGCAAGAAAAGGAATAAATCATATTTAGAAAATATTGCATTGGACTTAGCAATATTTTTGCATATCCAAGGTTAAGAAAGATAGGATGATCTCTGGGATCAATTGGGAGGATCAACAGAACAAGGAAAATGGTGGCTCCTTTGTAATCACAAGGGCATATCCAAATTCCAAAAATTTGGAATCAGGGTTTAAGAGGAATTGAGTTGATGCAAGTGAGGTCTTGCCCACTGAAAAAGACATGAGCAGGATTTTGAAAGGTTGGAAATGACAAAATTTTCTCAGGGTCATCCAGCAAACTCAGGAGAAAATTTTGAAAATGAGTGCCAGGAGAGAATAACAGCACAAAAATTGATAACCCAATTTTGGGGCTGTTACATCCATACACAGCCTGCACTTCCCATTTGCCTTGCACACCACCACCAGATTGGCCAACCACGTCGGATGGAGCACTCCCCTCACCAAGCCTGCTGCTTCCAACTTTCTGATCTCCTCTGTGATAAACTCTTGCTGTTCCAGAGCCTGCTTCCTGACCTTCTGCTTGACGGGCCGCGCATGAGGACAGACAGCTAGGTGGTGCTCAATCACCTCCCTAGGAACACCTGGGATGTCAGATGCTTGCCATGCAAACACATCGACGTTCGCCCGTAGGAAGGTGACGAGTGCGCCTTCCTATTTGCTGTCGAGGGTGGAGCTTATGGTGAAAGCCCCTCCCGTGCCATCCTCCCTAACGGACACCTTCTTGGTCTGTGCTGGTGCAGCTCTGGATTTCTTGCACTTGCCGATGGAGCTCTCTAGCGCGTCCTCGACAGTAGCACAACACTCCGAAGAGGTGTGCTTTCTGGAGTGGGTGCGAGAGGTCTTGCCGGGTTTCTTCTTCCCTCTCGGGGCTTCAGCGGCAGGAGCAAGTGCCTTGGCGGCAGCTGCTGCAACTGCTTCCCGGTAGAGTAGGTCGGCACAGATCAGTGCATCCTTCTTGTCGCAGGGGACGGTGATGATGGTCATCGGCCCTGGCATCTTCAGCGTGTTGTAGGCGTAATGCGCCGGCGCCATGAACTTGGCTAGTGTCGGGCGGCCGCGGATCCCGTTGTAGGGCAAGGGGTTCTCGGCTACATCAAAGACAACCCTCTCCGTCCTGTAGTTCAACTTGCCTCCGAACGTCGCAGGCAATGTCATCTTCCCCTTCGGCTGGCTTCTTCCCGGGTTGACCCCTTGAAACGTGCCCGTCTCCTTGAGGCCCCCATCGGGAATTTGCAGCCTCTTGACCACAACGGGCGAGATTAAGTTCAGACCGGCCCCGCCGTCAACCAGCATCTTGTTCACCTTGAGGTTGCATATCGTTGGTGAGACCAACAACGGCAAACACCCGACCGCAGTGGTGCGATTAGGGTGGTCCTCGGCGTCAAAGATGATGGGCGTGCTGGACCACTTCATCAGCTTCTGAGCATCAAATGATGGCTCCGCTGCTGTGAACTCACGCACCCACTGCTTGAGCTGGCGGTGAGAAGTATGCAGCGAGGTGCCACCATCGATGCACATGGCCTCCGTAGCCTTCTGAAACTCTTGCTTGTCGAACTCATCGTCCTCATCATGATCATCGTCATCTTGCTTCTTGTCACGGCCTCAGGCGGGCCTCTCTTGCTGGTTATCCTTGCCGCGGTGACCTCCTTGGCCGCCATGCGTCTTGCCGGATCCCTCGGCACCATCCTGGCCCTTCTCCTTGTCCCGCCTCTCATACTCAGCTTTTTGCTTCTCAGCAAGCAGTTCGACTTGCCGGCAGTTCTGGAGGTCGTGGCCCTTGGTGTGGTGGATCTTGCAATACTGCTTGTCGGAGCCCCCTGGCATGTCGGGAGCCGCCAAGGCCCGGCAGGTGGCGCACCCGGCAATTTCCTTGCCGGGGTCGTCTGTCTTGGCCTTCTTGGCGGCGCCGGTGTTGTCGGATCCCTTGACGGCAAGCAGGGTCTTTCCCTTGTGTTTCCTGTTGCGACGCCGGCCCTTCTTCGTCGGGGCGGCGGTGTCCTCATCAGTAGAGTCGGTTTCCATGCCGACGTCCTCGCCGGGGTACTTCCTTCCCTCTTCAGCCCGGGCACACCTATCGGCCAGAACATAAAGTTCGACCACATCCTTAACCTTGTTCATCGCCAGCTCTTCGCGCATCTTGCGGTTGCGCACGTTCTGATGGAACACGCTAATCACGGCGGCAGGATGAACATCGGGGATGTTGTATTGTACTCGGCTGAACCTTTGGATGTACTTGTGCAGGGTTTCCCCTTCCTTCTGGGGGATGATATGCAAATCACTGGCCTGGCCATGAGCTTGAAGCCTCCTATGAAGGCACCAACGAATTCGTGGCACAGATCCAACCACGAGGAAATGGAATCCGCCGGAAAGTGCATCAACCAAGACATGACGTTGGGCTTCAGTGCCGACGGGAAGTAATTGGCAAGCACCTTGCCGTCGCGAGCTCCGGCAGCTTGCATCGCAATGGTGTAGATGTTGAGGAACTCTGACGGATGGGTCTTGCCGTTGTACTTCTCACCGACGTCGGGCTTGAACGTGCGGTGGGACGGCCACTTGAACTACCGCAGCTCACAGGTAAAGGCTGGGCAACCCACCTCGTAAGGTAGGCCGCCGGAGCCCCCCGGTGCTGGGTGGTCCATAGCGGGTCCCGTCCGCTTATCCGACTGGTGGCGTGTATCGCGCCGGCGCTCGATAGTGGTTCGAGCATCTTCGCGGGCTCGTTCTTGAAGAACTTGGCGCTGGTCGTGGTGGGTACGTGGGTCGGACGACACTATGGAAATGTTATAACAGGCGTCGTTGCGACGGATCGACACCGGCGGCAGCTGGCACGGGGGAGGAGAGTGTACTGTGGCTGCAGCTCCCCCGGTCCTCCCACCGCTGACATGTGGTGGCTCGGCGGAGCGCCGGCCCGAGGGCCCTGCCGGTAGCGGATCATCTTTATTGGCGACGCCGAGCCTCCGGATGGTGGCTGTCCACTCGTCGAGCTTCTCCGCAGCAGGAGGGAAGTCGAGGAGCAGCTGTGCAAGTGCCAAAGCTTTTGCTGACATGGGTGGTGGCGACAGCTGTGTGGACTGTGCCGCACTTCGACTTCTAACCACTTTAGAAGGAGCTCTATCACGGCCCACCGGCTGCGTGTCATTTTCGCCAGCACTTCGACGGGCATGCTGGACTCCTTCGCATTGCGGAAGATGCACGGGGCTCTTCCCACGGCGGTGTCCAGGGTCACCGGCGTGGTGACGCTGCTCGTCGCGCACACCATGGGAAGAGCGCGCTGTGGGTACCGGGGTGGGCATCTTGGATGTCGCTGCGCCGCCTGTAGGGGGCACAACAATGCCTTTGGAGGGCCCCGCGCCGCCTGCGGGGGGCCAAGCCCCATCTTTGGATTTGGCGATGTGCGGCCCGTCGTCTGGCGCACGAACGACGCCGGTCGCCAGGCTGTGACTGCCAGGGCGATGCTGGTGCTCGCGGGCCGCGGCTTGGGTTCTGTCCCCGACCGGCCCGCTGCTAGTCCACGCTGGCACGGGCCGTTCGGCTCCCGATGAGCCGATCGCCGTGATCGTTTTCTTCTTGGGAGCCATGGCGTTGAAGAACTGCTAGGCTAACTGCTAGATAAGATTCTCACGACTGCGCCCCATACTTGGTGCACCAAAGATGTCGGGGAAAAACGACTCCTATGGGATCACTGGAATCCCTTCTACGGTTCGTGGGCGCAGGGTTGTGAGAAGAGCAGGTCTAACAGGAAGCACACGGATCATTTACCCAGGTTTTGTCACGACCGAATTTTTGGGATATAAATTCCCAGAAAAACGGCCTGTGCGCTCATCAGCCCCAGGATTACTGTTAGCTGATGAGGTACCGACTTGATACAAGAATTCCAAGCAAGTACAAAAATATGCAGTACAAGACCATTTAGGCCTAGGAGTACAACATTTGGTTTCTAATGGTTGAGGGCGGAAGCAGTTGGATACATCTGCGTCTATGGAACTCCATTTCCCACAAGAACATCTGACCAGGATAACTCCTATCTTCGCGAGGCTGCCCACGTCAACACGTAGGTTCCGAGGTTGTCACCGCGATGCTTATCTCCAAGCAAGGAATCTGACCAAGACAATAGCCAGGGACAAGCCAGTGAGTACGTTTGAATGTACTCGCAAACATTAAGAACACGGGTATAATATATCAAACATGCTCCGGGTTAATTAGATGATCATACGTCTGTCGCGAAATAATACGAAAGACCAAGATGCACACATATGGTTATAAAAATATACCAAAACAAAATACTGGGTGCCAAACGAGTGTCTGAATGACTCCTCGAGCGGAAAATGCAGAATAGTAATACTGGTGCCAAACGAGTGTCTGAAAGACTCCTCGAGCGGAAAATGCGGAATAGTAATACTGGTGCCAAACGAGTGTCTGAAAGACTCCTCGAGCGGAAAATGCGGAATAATAATACAGGTGCCAAACGAGTGTCTGAATGACTCCTCGAGCGGAAAATGCAGAAAAATTAATGCCGCAGTCGGGCGTCGGGGCGACACCACATAAAGGGCTTATAAAAGATAAATGAACAACAAGCATGCCGCAGTCGGGCGTCTGAGCGACGCCACGGAAAGGGCTTATAAGAGAATAATCACAGTGAATATCCAGGAGGTAGAACCCTCCCAGGGATACTCAATAATATACGTAGTATAAATGGTTAGTCCAAAAATAAATAAGGATCAAAATCCACATTGCCACAATCATAAACAATATATAGTACAGTCGTTTCTCCATCCGAAAACCGATAATTTAGTCAAGCCGTATCTCCATCCGAATACCGTTGCTATGATCTAGTTAACCGTGTCTCCATCCGAATACCGTTACAGAGTTCTAGTCAAATCGTTCTCCATCCGAATACCGTTACAGAGTTCTAGTCAAATCGTTCTCCATCCGAATACCGTTACAGAGTTCTAGTCAAATCATTCTCCATCCGAATACCGTTACCAGATTTCTATTCAGACAGTGGTTCTTACTCAAGGACATGACTATCCAACGGGATATATCCTCTGTAGAGGGAGTACCATTTTCCACGAGTAACGGGATTACTCAGTCCCTTGGGACTAATTCCGTCTACGGTCTTTTGATTGAAAACACGCCTGACCTGCACACACCAGCTTAACTCACCAGTGTCTGGAATCACCCACGACACCTGCCAAGCAAAACTCTAAGTGGGGAGGCTACAATCTCGACGTAGCATGGGATCACAAAATTTATACCGCGCGCAAACTAGGGGAGCAACCCCCTCGGCTCCAACCGGAAACACCCATGCCCCCGGACCGAATGACAGGCTTTAATCCGTGGCCACGGGACCTTCATCACGGCCTCTCTGTATGATGTGTGCTTTGGAAAGGGGTTGACAACCTACTGAACCATACCCTGTCCCCTGCAGGGACAAGTGGTGGTACCAACAAAAGGAAGCTATTGATCAAGACTCGGTCTACAACCGAATCAGGTGGTCCAAGTATCCACCAACAATATTACCACTAGTGAAATAAATCACCACTGCTCGAGCCTCACCATACTATGCCGGGCATACTCCTCACGACGAGGGATTAGGGACAAGGTCGTGTCTACCCAAGACCACGACTTTCCCGGCTTCCTACCGGTGTGCAAGAGAAGCTCACGAGGATGACCCAAATCACTAGTGTATCCATTTCTGACCACAATACAACTCCAAAGTGCACTCATGCACGAGGCCATATCGATACATAAAGCTATCACATACTCCAAGTCAAAAGGTGTTGTGATCGCATCCAACCACCACAACAAAATATTATGCCAGAGTTCAGAAATGCTTGCCTTCAAGAGTATGCAAAGGATGCACTTATTGGAAGCTTTCCTTTTCCTCCAAAAATCCTATTTTGCAAATTACACAAATACAAATATTTCAAACACAGTACCAAAAGTGGTCTCAAATATTTTTGAAATAAATCTTAAAATAAACTAGATGAAATTTGAGAGAGGTAGGAAAAAGAATCAACTCATTTGGAGTTTTATTTTAAAAGTTATAGCCAGTCAAAGTTTGGTCAAACTCTGTTTTTATTAAAATCAGAAAAAGGAAAACGCTTCGAGGGAAATACGCTTACGCAGCAGAGAAACGCACGCGGGGTTTTTCGCCACCACTTAACCAAAGAGGGCGCCTGAGTGCTAGGGGAGCTCTACGGGGAGGGCCTGATGCCGCCTGAGTGCTCGGAGGGGCTCGGGGTTCCCTTTATATAGACGCTCGAGGTTGGCTCGTGGCGGCAGGAGATAGGATCGCCGGCGACAGCCGTTGCTGTAGCTGCAGGGCATCGTGGCGGCGACGAACGCATTCCGACGAGCGGGAGGATAAGCACGGCTTGTGCTCTGAGGCAGCTGGCGTGCGCTGGTGGTTTGGGCAGCGCCGTCCGCGGCGGAATCCGCTGCCGACGCCGGCGTGCTGCCAAGGCGGCACTGCAGGGTGCCAGGGCGAGCTTGGAGGGTACTGGAGAGAGGGCCAGTGCGTGGCGGGGTTCGGCAGGTGGGCAGGGGTCAGAGATGGGACGCGACGAGGGCGGCAGTGCGGCGTGTCGGCGTTGTGCGCGCGCGTGCAAAACGTGCGCTCTGGGCGCGCCCAGAGCACGCACGGCACCTGCTCGACGAAATGCCAGCGCGCTCTAGAGCTCGAGGGTGGAGCTGGCACTGCACAGGATGGAAGTAGGGGTAGCAAAGCACTCAGTGGACAAGGTGGATAGGTCCGGGTTCCAGTCCACAATGCAAACCAGAGAGCTTGCCAAAAATGACTGTGCACACTAGGTGTTCGACAGAAAGCCAAGTGCAGTTAGGCAACTCTTGGAGTGGCCAAAATCTCCAGATCAGTGTCTCCTTAGATGCAGGAGATGGTGGTAAGGTTAGTTTGGCAAAGACAGAAAGTTGATAGTGCAAGTTTTGCAAAACTCCAGTTTTGGGCAGAAAGAAAAAGGGTTTAGAACATGCACTTCAAAACCTCCAATGAGCCCAATCTCCTGGACTTAAGAGTTTGGTAGGGAGGGCTACAAGTAGGAAAAAGCTCAGGGTTACTAGAGCAAAGAAAAACAAGGTTGCAGTACAAATCACCAAATTGGGTCAGAATGCAAAAGAGGTTGATCCACTCAAATTTTGAAAGAACATCACTGGGTTTTTGCTTGAAGATGAATGGTATGCCTCCACTGACATCTCCAAACACTTGGAAGAATTTTTAAAGAAATATTTAAATGGGTTGTAGTGCAAAAGTGCCTACTGGACCAGATTGGAAAAGTTGGTGTAGAGCTCAAAATCTCTAATCGCCTAAAGGTATTTTTGCATAAAAGTGATTTGGAACCATCACATGACACCCCTAAATTTTGGTGGAATTTTTGAATGCATTTGTAAAATGGTTGTAGTGCAAAACAGGCTCCAAATGCAAAAGGAATCATTTTAAGGAAATAAAGCTTTGAGGAAAATAAATCTTGCAACATTTGAATCCACTGATAAATAATTGTTTTATTTTGGAGATCAAACAAGCCCAACAATACCTTTGAAGGTTTTCCCCACTTGAAGCAAAAATCCAAAAATCACAAAAGGTAAAACTTGACAAAAATGGAAAAGTTTTATTTCCTGGGAACATTTTAATAAATAAAACAAAGTCAAAATTTTGGGTGTTACAGGTTTAGGCCGCGTGGATGCGTAATACCCTAGTCCTTCTTTGGTGGATGTGTTGAGTGTTCTTGTGTTCTTAAGCTAGCTACGGGGGTGTAACTTGCCCAAAAGAGCCGAATCCCTCCCCTGGCCGCCTTGGGCCTCCTTTTATAGGCAAAATGGGTCGCCACAGTGGAACACAGGAAGTGGAAAGGTGTACAGCGCGCGAGCTTATCGCCCGTATTACAGGACAAGCCGCATATAAAGCATCGCTTAGGTGTCCCTTAGCTTTATTGGGGATGGGAACAAGGCCCGTCCCGTCCGTCGCCACTCCGCCTCGCTTCGACACGCGCCTAGGCCAGCGATGCGTGCGGTGCCATGTAGGCAGGCAGGCTGCTGAGGTGGCGCGGTGGTGGAGCCTTCAAGAAGATCTGCATGCCACCACCCAGGTGCTTGCTGAGTTGGAGTTCAGGCCACTCGTCGCCACGCAGGTGCCTGTCCAGCTGGTTGAGCTAGCAGCTGCTTGGGGACGGCGGTGGAGTCTTTGCTGGTGCGGGCCTGGTAGTGGCAATGCTGATGCCCTCGGCAAGGGCTTGCCGGGGGCCCGGCAAGGATCTTGCCGTGGCGTCGCAGTCGTCCCGGCAAGGCGCTTGCCGGGGGTCTTGTGGATATCCTCGGCTAGGATCCCGCCGAGGGTCGCCGTCTTCTGGTCCTCATATGATCTTGTGTGTTCATGATCTTGATTAAGATCTGCATGCCACCACATAGGTGCCTCCCGATCCCTGGTTCCAATGTAGTTGGTTGGCTGGTGTTGGAACCCACGGGCTCAAGGGTGGCCTGCTCTGCTGGCATCGGGCAAGTTGCCCCGGCAAGCATCTTGCCGGGGCCGCGGAGGCCGCCCCGGCAAGGGTCTTGCCGGGGGAGTCCACCTCGCCCTTTTGCTCTCCTGTGTTTCTGGTCTTGGCGTGGCCTTGGTTGTCTTGCGCTTCGGCTTCTCTCCGGCTTCCCTCTTCTGCCCTGCTAGCTGTGGCCGCGGCGCGTGGCTTTGACTGCCCGGGCACAAGTAAAGGGGTCAAAAGGAGAGCCCCTACTTTTGTACACCGACACCACGGTTCCTGAAGAGGACAAAGGACAGATGGTCAATCATCCACAGGCACTGGCCTAAAGTTGCAAAGACCTTCAACATGAATGAAGGCTCAATATTCGCCTTCCGCTTCAGCAGTTTTCCAGATGAGATGCTTCTGTCTATATACCGTCTATGATGCTAATTTCGAAAGGTTCTACATGTTTCATGTGGAACTTGGTGCTGGTGCAGTTGTGTAATGGGGTAGCTGAGTGCTGAAGCTATATCACGTTGTACTCTGATGTATTTCAATTATGAAATTCTGCTTCCTTAATATGGAAATGAAATATATTGTGTGCTTAATATGAATGTCAATTAGACTAATAAATGGATTATTCATAATAGGGCAATTAGCCTGCTAATTGGGTTTTGATATTGCAAACGGTTATTGCAAAAATACCGAGGGCGATGACCTTATGCAATGCACACAGTTTCTAGGAATAAACCGTGCTGGATCAATGAACAATCACACACGACTTTCTCTTGAAAACTGTTTGCGTTAGGCCCCCTTGCGCAAACGTTTACCACATAAAAATTGTGTGTGATGGACAGCCTTTGCCACACAGTTTCTTCTACAGACCGTGTGTGATACATTCAATAACGCAAACGATTTAATGCAAAAAATTGTGTGTGATGTACCGGTGAACGCATACATTTTCCTTGGAGCGACAGTGTGGGATGTACATACAAACGGAAACGTTTAGCGGGGACTGACTGTGTAGGATGTACTTGCGACCGGAAACAATTTTGCTTGTATAATTGTATTTTTTTAGCTCTACTATACGTATTTCCGTATTTGAGTGCTCGTCGGTCGCACATGACCTCGTTTTGCTGAGCGTGTGTGCCAGGAGGGCATATCCCCGATGGTTTCTGGGTCGTGTGGTAAGGACCCCCTATCGCCCACTGTCACTTGGCGACGGTTCCAAATGTCGTCACGGAAAGTGGTTAAAAACTGTTTGTTTAGGACCGATGCATACTATTGAAAATAGATACAATGATTGTCTTTGCCCTTCATCTATGCCTGCTATGTTGACATGGTAATCCAGTAGTGTGGTGAAGCTCCTCGCATTATGAACAATGCCAAATTATGCTATTGATATTTTGAACTTGCTCTTTATTTTCTAATTTGAAATTGGATGGAATTGACAGCACAGTTATCATGTTTGTTTATACACGTGCAAAACCTGTCATATCTCTACTTGTTTCAGGGTGATATGCCTGATGGCATGTACAAGTCTGCTGAAGGCTGTGAGACAAACCCAACATATATTGCAGCAAAGAAGGCAAATCATCTTGAGAATAGCGAGACAACCCCCAAAGTCTTGTCTTGATGTAGTGTTCAAGTTACTTGAGATTAGCAGTCAGACAAGCTCACAAAATTCGCTGTCTGAATCGGTTCGACTTCTTCAGTCCCAAGTTCTAGCAGAAAGGCATTCTGCAACTCAACTTCCACTTGAAGTCCTATCTTTTAGAAAGATTGCGGAGAACACCAATGAGAACCTCCTTGCTAAATAGCTACACCTGGAAGCTATGACTGACATGCTAGGCCGGTCTCACAACCTTGCTCAGCAGCTTGCGCAGCAGTTCCCACGCAAGCCTAACCTTTCTTGAACTATCTTGGAAGTGGTCTCGGTTTAGTATTATTTTGTTACTCTTCAATGGTGCCCAGTTTTTGTAATCTACTTCTTCGTTGCGCTTTATGATCACTAGTGCCGAACTTCGATGCCCAGTGGATGTAACATACCATAAATCCATTATTTTATAGTGTAGGTTTATTCTAAGTTACTATGTCGTAATTTCTTTATTGTATAGAGTAGGTTTGTTCTTAATTCCTACAAGTTACTGCCATCACTCGCTATCTGAAAAAAATCTGATGTAGTCGACCGGGCCGAAACATTCGCCTCTAACAGGCCTAGTTTTTAACGGGCCACAATTGGGTCGGCCTACATCTTTCTTGGGCCCGAATGGCCATTGGGGCCTTCACACTTTGCGCCAGGCCCACAACTTACTCCGGCTTATATTCGGCCCAAATTATAGTTGGGGCTTTTATGGACCTAGCGCTTAGTTTGGCCCATGTAGTGTTGGGCCATTAAGAGGCTGAATATTCTGCTGGCCTTACGGCCCGAAGAAACCATGGGCCTTTAGCAGGCCGAAATGCATGTTGGGCCTCAATTTTCACTAGTCGTCGATGGGCCTTCAGCAGGCTGAAATGTAGACCGAGCCTTTTTTGGCCCAGTTATATGACGGGTCGTTACCAGGCCGAAACTTATCTCGGGCCTTAGTTGGCCCATTGATATCATGGGCCTTTATAGGCCAAAAGCTTAATACAGGCATCAATGGGTCGAATTATACGACAGGCCTTTAACAGGCCCAAAGTCACGTTGGGTTGAACTGTTGCCACCTTTATCATGGGCCGTTAGTGGGCCGGATGTTGTGTTGGACCATATATGGCCCATGGGAAGCATGGGCCATTCCCAGGCCGAAAGACACACTGGGCTGAAATGGGCCCATGTCTACATCGGGCCTCTAACAGGCCGAAAGTCACTGGGCCGTAATTGGGCCCAAATATTCGGCGAACAATTAACGGGCCAGATCTGGCTTCGGGCCATAAATGGGCCTTTATTAAACAGGTCGTTATTGGGCTGACCCACTAGTAACTCAGTAAGTACTACGGGCCTTTGACTGGGCCGGCCTTTTTAACCTATATGGGCCTCTGTTGGGCCCTGCCACATGTCGACGTATCATAGGTGCGTCATGTCCAATGATTGGATGACATCTGTCCCAATGGTGAGCCAACACGTGTTTCCTCCGGCCAATGAGAATTTTACACGTGGAAAATCCTCATTGGTCCGGGCTGTTAGCGGGTTATCAAATCCAAAACCGGATCCCGATAGCTTAACGGCGACCCGTTACGGTGGATTCCACGTGTCGGTCACCCCTGACGAAAGCACTCCCATGACGCAGTATTTATCGTCCTGGAAGTGGACACTTTCGTGATGATAATTTTGGTAATGTCATGGAACACTTCTACGACAACACATGTATGACTATCTTGATTCTGTCATAAAATTGTCATGGATGTACATGCATGAAAGAAAATGTGACATACTGTGACAAACACGTATCATCACAGAAGTGTATTTTTTTGTATTGGGGTGTGATACCTTTGGGCCTTTAGCCATGAAGCATCTTCCAATTCCTTCATTTGGTGAATCAAATATGTCGTAGGAGTTGGTTGACACAAATGCTAGGCCGGGAACACCTTCATCTTGAGTATATTCGGAGTCGGAGTGATAACTTCTTTCGGAGTGGTGGTCGGAGTCGGAGCCGGATACCCATTCACCAATGTGAGCTTGTCTTCGTTTTGTGTAGCTCCTTGATGACTTGTCCTTCCTTTCCGAATCCTTGCTTCTCCGAGAGGTTCTTCGTTCATAACGATCATATCTACTCCTTCTCTCTCTTGGAGGTGATTCTTCTCTTCTACTTCTCTTTTTGGGCGAATCTTATCTTCTTTTGTAGGGAGCCGTACTCTCATTGGTGTAGTGCCCAGGTCTTCCACAATTGTAGCAATTACGCTCACGACTAGAAGATCTTTTGTCATTGTAGGACCTTGACTTGGAACTTCTTTCCTTCCTTCTACTCTTGTAGAACTTGTTGAAGTTCTTCACCATTAGACTCAATTCCTCATTGAAGGTTTGTTTCTCACTTGATGATGTAGGAGCATCACAAGAGGCTTTGTAAGCACCACTTGAGTTGTTTTGAAGCTCTTCTTTATCCTTGAGTGACATCTCATGAGCAACAATTCTTCCAATGACTTCTGTTGGCTTGAGATCTTTGTAATTGGGCATCATTTGGATCAATGTGCACACGGTATCATATTTTCCATCTAAGGCTCTTAGGATCATCTTGATGATGAATCTATTGGTCATCTCTTCATGTCCTAAGCCGGCAATCTCATTTGTGATGAGAGCAAGCCTAGAGTACATTTCAGCGACACCTTCACCATCCTTCATTTTGAACTTGTCAAGTTGACTTTGAAGCACAACCAATTTGGATTCCCTGACAGATTCGGTACCTCGTGCATATCAATCAAAGTATCCCAAATTTCCTTTGCATTCTCAAGACGGCTGATTTTGTTGAATTCTTCGGGGCACAGTCCGTTGAGGAGGATATCGCAAGCTTGAGCATTGTATTGTAGCATCTTCAACTCTTCCGCGGTAGCTTGACGGTTTGGTTCTCTCCCATGAAAGAATTCACCTTGCAAGCCAATACACACAATAGCCCAAACGGCGGGGTTATGTCCAAGAATATGCATTTTCATCTTATGCTTCCAACTAGCAAAATTAGTACCATCAAAGTAAGGACCTCTACGGTGGTAATTTCCCTCGCTAGAAGCCATACTCTCCTAGGTTGTCAAACAAAGGCTATGATCACCAATGCTATGGAAATCAAGGCAAATGGAGACCAAAGCTCTGATACCACTTGTAGGATCGAAAGTATGTCTAGAGGGGGTGATTGGACTACTTGACTAAATAAAAATCTAGCCTTTTCCCAATTTTAAGTCTTGGCAGATTTTAGCAACTTAGAACAAGTCAAGTAATTAACCTACACATGCAAGTCTAAGAGTATAGCAGCGGAATGTAAAACCATTGCACATGAAGTTAAAGGGAGGAGTTTGGAGGGAGAAAACGCAATGTCGATACGGAGATTTTTGGCAGGGTTCCGATAGGTGGTGCTATCGTACATCCACGTTGATGGAGACTTCAACCCACAAAGGGTAGCGGCTGCGCGAGTCCACGGAGGGCTCCACCCACGAAGGGTCCACGAAGAAGCAACCTTGTCTATCCCACCATGGCCATCTCCCATGAAGGACTTGCCTCACTAGGGTAGATCTTCACGACGTAGGCGATCTCCTTGCCGGTACAAACTCATTGGTTCAACTCCACAATCTTGTCGGAGGCTCCCAAGTGACACCTAACTAATCTAGGAGACACCACTCTCCAAAAGGCAATAGATGGTGTGTTGATGATGAACTCCTTGCTCTTGTGCTTCGAATGCTCAACTCTCTCTCACAGGTTTGGATTTGGTGGAAAGATGATTTGAGTGGAAAGCAACATGGGGAAGGCTAGAGATCAAGATTCTTGTGGTTGGAATGAAATATCTTGGTCTCAACACATGAGTAGGTGGTTCTCTCTCAGAAAATGTATGTTGGAAGTGTAGGCACGTTCTGATGGCTCGAACCATGAATGAAGTGTTGGTGGAGGGGTATATATAGCCTCCACACAAAATCTAACCGTCACACACAATTTACCAAACTCGGTGAGACCGAATCATGAAACTCGGTCAGACCGATTTAGTTCAAAATGTGAACATTAGGCTTTTCGGTGGGACCGACATGTCTACTTGGTGGGACCAATTTCATTAGGGTTAGGGCATAACGTAATCTCGGATAGACGGATCACATAAAATCGGTGACACCGATTTCTGCAATTGGCAAACAGAGAGTTGGTCAGGCAAACTCGGCGGGACCGAATCGCTCATTTCGGTGAGACCGAAATGTTATGAAAGGGAAACGGGGAGTTTGCATTGCAAAATCGGTCGGACCGATCACTCATCTCGGTTAGACCAAAACGTTACGAAGGGAAACAGGGAGTTTGCAATCCCATCTCGGTGAGACCGAGATCCCTATCGGTGAGACCGAACTGACTAGGGTTATTGGCAGTGGCTATATCAAATGAACTCGATGGTGCCGGATAGATCAAATCGGTGGGGCCGAGTTTGACTTTTGGTTTGGGACATATGTGGATATGAGAAAGTGGTTGAGGGCTTTTGGAGCATAACACTAAGCATTTTGAGCAAGCAAGCCATTAAGCAACACCTCATCCCCTTTTAATAGTATTGACTTTTCTTATGGACTCAATGTGATCTTGGATCACTAAAATGAAAATGTAGACTCTTGAGCTTGAGCCAATATGTGTCCTTAGCATTTTGAGGGGTCCACATTCCTAGTCCGTGCCATGCCAATAATTGAACTTTCCGAAATGATCATCTTGAAAGAGCATTAGTTCAATGAGCTATATGTTGTTAGGAATTACCAAAACCACCCAGGGATAGTTGCACTTTCACATGGATAGAGGGGCCGGCGGGGGGACGGACGCGGGAGAGCTAGCACGAGAAATGAGAGAGGTCTAGAGAGAGAGAGACGAATATGATGTCACGGCGAGAGATGCCCTTGAGTGTGTATATGCAAGGGGGGAGGGATAGAGGCACGAGGAGAATTTTTTTGTGTGGTGTCTGTGTTGGTATGTGTGGGTGTGAGAAGATAACGAGACCTGGGGGCAGAGGGTGTGTCACCGCGTGAGGTCCGGCGGGCCGAGGTGAGGCCCTTGGTTCGGTTTTGTCCTGCGCTACATTGGTCGGCCTGTGACGCATTTAGAGAGACCCATAGAGGACTAGTCGTACAAGACAAAGATAGCAGAGTCGTGAAGGACTCTGTGTCTACTGACAAAGCCGGCTAGGATTTGTAACTCGAGGTCCTCGGACTAAGGTAACCCCTTATCTCTGATTTTACTATTAATCCAACCTAACTTTAAGGGGCATCCTACAAAATGCTCTGCTAGAATCATACTCGTCAATTAGGAAGAGAGGTGGAGAAAATGCGTGAGAGACAGGCCTAATGATAATGTGCGTGCGGTAGACACGTAGGCAGGTCTATGTATATAGAAAGGGTTGATGGGGATTGTGCACGCGTATGCTTGTGAGAGGAAGAGTTCTTGTGATAAAGGTTAGAGAAAATATTGTAAATGGTTACGAGAGGGAGGGTCATATCGAGAGCATGGATGTGAGAAAGACACCTCAGGAGAAAGTGTTTGAGAATGTGTGAGAGAGCACTAATGGAGAGTGAAACAACACATAAAAGAATGATGTGCACATTCATTAAAAATATAAAGTGTATCCAAATATTAGGATGGGAAAATGATATTTTCAATTCGCGTAAGGAACAGTCATTGATCCATCAGACATCTATATTCTATCGAATTTGAGCATGTCTATGTTATTATTCGACATAATTGATCCACATAGTTAGTATTTTGAACTGCAGACAATGCGTCGCTTTAGCAATCGAATATAAGCGTGAGTATAGTTCATGTTGTGTGTGTAAAGCACATTATACATACAAAAGATACACAATGAACATTATAAATAGCTAGCTATGAACTATCATATATTTGAATTCAACTTAAGGTGGTTTAAAAAATTCAAATTCAACATGAAGTCCATTCAATTATTTGAATTCGATATCATGGCCTTTATAAATTATACCTAAATTATGGGGGCACCAATCTTTGCTCTGCTTTTGTACATAATAGCATATATTGTCGTGTACAAAATAGATTCAAATATAAAAAACTGAGTTGGTGATGATGGTGTGCCTTCCATCCTGCAATATCGACCGTCCCATATATATCTGACGGATCAAAAGCAAATTATGGCAATTTTGCAAAAAGATACCCGCACGTCTCTCCACATTTGCATATAAGGCCTTTCCTCATTCATCCTTATCTCCCACAACCTCATTGTTGAGCAATTAAAAAAAGAAAGCCTCTGGAACAATCTGGCATGGTGGCCGCTGCCGGCGTCGTCCACCCCCATGCCTCCGCTCAGTCGGACCACCTACCACCACCACGCCCCACTCCTCCTCACATTATCTCTCCTCTTTCTCGTCTCCCCAACTCCGCCCAGTCTGAGTTGTTGGGACACAGACGGCGCCGTCGACGTGCTTGCGGAGGTCAGAGTCGGAGAGGATCTGCATTAGCGGTGTATGTGCCGAGTTATGTAAACCTGCAGATGTCGTTAATTTTTACACATGAGATTACTGTCGCATGGGTCAATCACAACAGTTCTTTTGTAAAATAAATGATCTTGGTGTTCCGTGCAATGCACGGGCATCTTGCTAGTAGATTCAAATTTACCTCCTCCATTCCAAAATAATCGTAGTTTCAAAATTTCAAAAAGAAAGCGAGTAGATTTTCAAGTGTCAAAATTTCAAAAAGAAGCGCATATTTCAATGAGGTTTTCAAACATACAAGGACAAATTTAACATTGTCTATTTATTTAAATCCTCAATGTGCGAGAGTACTCTAAACGTGAATGCTTCTGTTTCAAAATTTTGGACGAAGTGCCAAAAGAACCTCTACTCGCCCGAAACCGCGTGAGACAAATTTTTGGTAGAAGGAAATTACTTTTCTAACTCCGACCCGTGAAACCTACCGGCCCGACGTCGAAAGGTCTAAACCGGGGTAGGTTTGTAGCTTCATCTAGACGCCACGCAAGCTCCTCCGAAAAACATACATACACAATGGCCGCCTAAGCACACATGCACACGGCCGAAATCGCTCCCACCCACTATTTGGGACACCTGGGATTACCATCCTACCCCCAACCCGCAGTAGGTCCGAAATTTAAGAGGGGGGCAAAGTTTGTACTTACCCCAAATTTCAAACAAGCGCGTCCCATCTGTTCAAAAAATTCAAAAACAGGCGCGCCCCAGACCGAAAATGGTTCTCCCTTAGCTCCCCCGCCCCCATCCGATACCCCATTCATACTCCGAGGGCGCCAAAACTACCTCTCCACCAGTCGTGAAACCCCGGCGTCCTCCTTCAACCACCCCATCCCACCCATCAACTGTCGGCCCCTCCGTCACGCCGTAGCCGATACCCCGACGTCGTCCTCCACCGCAACCGCACCGCAGCGCCCTCCACGGCTAGTAGTTGAAGTCGAGGCCGAGTTGTCCATACCCGAGCCATTTCAACCACGCCGTCCTGTGCCTCACCGCTGCCGCTCCAACTTCGCCACCATTCACTACACCGGAGTTGTTCCCGCTATGCCGTCCTTCGCCGCTTCGGATCTGCTTCCCCTCCGCCGACAGACAGCCACAACAATACAATCAACAATTTGGCCATGGGTTCGTCCAAGGCTCCACCCTCCTCCAAAACATCGATTCCCCCGGTAAAAACAAGAAAATCACCGCGACATCCGGAGGACACAGCACTGGCAACCAGAAATGGTACTCCTCTTCCCTTATTCGTGCAAATCTTATGTGTCTGCTTGCACAGTATTCTTCCCATAGTAGACACTAGTTGACCGCTTCTTCCTAATACTAGATGTTCCTAGTAACTGGCGATGCACAAGGTTTCTCCTCATATACTGTTTCACCTTAGCTAGAGGTCCGTTACCCCCTGGATTTCAATTCCTGGTCAGTTGATTTCCAATTAAAGGAAGCATTCCCCGGAGTAACAGGCGCTAGTCCGCCTATTACGCCGGGGAAGCAGTGCCTCGGTGTTTATCTTAGGTGTGTGTGGGGCCTAGGAGCTGCTGGCGCCCGATCTGGAGGTCGGCCAGGATTAAAGGGATGGCCGGGGGCCGCTGCCAAGCACGACAGTGGTGTGAGGTCGAGGGGAGGGCAGGCCGACAGAGGCAGGGGTCTGGGCTGGTGGTTGCTAGCGGTTCGAGAAAGATTGTCCACAGTGACGGGCAGGAGGTGGACGAAGGGCATCTGCCCGTTCCTTATAGATCAGACGGTTCATAAAAAATCGACTGACCTATTTATTTTCAGTCAACTGCTATTTTGATAGGAGCACATGTGGTGGTGTGCTGGAACAGTACCTGCATTTCCCAGCCATCCCTGTGCTCATATATTACAAAATCATACGGGGTAGAATCTAATTTTGTTTGCCATGCAATGTTGTAGAGCTATCATATGTCTCCTGTCATTTATTTTTGAGCCACCTGCTATGTGCTACTTTTATAGTGTACTAGTTCTGCACACACTTCACCCATACTCTCACTATTGTGTTTTTATGCAAGGGTATTTCAGACTCTTCCTCGACAGAAGCACAAAAGAAAAGAGAGAAGTCAGTCCTGCTTGCTTCGCGGGCAGGCAAGACACGTGTCCGCTATTTAAGGATTGGATGTTCAACAGATGGAGATGGTAAACGTAGGTCTGGAGTTGATGATCTCACTCGCCATGAACCACCATCCCAGGTGCTTGCATTAACTTTGTGGTGTCATATGTGGTTGCATGTTGCATATGTTGTCTAGCTTTTATTCGAAAGGCCGATGTCAGTCTTTATTAAGATAAGGAAAGATATTTTTTACATGAACCACCATCCCGGGAGCACCAGAAGACAAATAGCTAGTGAGGGCACTGGCCGAGCCAGTGACAAGCCCAGCACAGATAGGCATCACCTGGAAGCCAACTAAAAATCCACGATGGTGGCGAAGCAGCCCGCCTCCCACCAGGCTCTCAGGTCCTCGATGATCGTGCTCACCAATCCAGCCGGATGTCTAGCTTGTATTTCTTCCAATTTGGTTAAATTGCATCTGCTTAGCTTACACATTATACCTCTGAATATGACATGCCTTCCTGTTTTTGGTACGTACTAGTACATATGTCTATTAACCATGTTCTTACATCAAACTAATGTTCTAGTGTATCCCTCATCAATCACTTATGATGAGACAGTCACCCTAGGGGATTACTATGAGAAAATACACTCTTTTAAAGAATGCAGCGTCAGCCTCCCCACATGATTCTCAAGAAAAAGCAAGGGTAGATGAAGATAGTGAATGTAGCTCTGTAGTTGATGACCGCATTTCCCCTACACCAGCATCGCAGGTGCTTGCTCTAACTTGGCAGCGTGATATGTGGTTGCATGTTGCATATGGTGTCTAGATTGTAATTCTTCCAATCTGGTTAAATAGCATGTGCTATTATGCTTAGTTTATACATTATACCTGTTAATGTGACATGCCTTCCTGTTTTTAGTACATAGTACATCTGTCTATTAAGCACGTCCTTACATGAAACTATAGTTTTTTTGTATCCCGCCTAAATCAATATGACGAGACACCTTTAGTATATGCAGTGTGATATTAGTTGCATCTTTCATATGATTTATAGCATGCGCTTCTTGTAATTTGTTGAAACGCCATTTATGATGGGACACTTTTAACTTGGCAGAGTCATATTGGTTGCATCTCTTCATGTGGTGTCTAGCTTGCATTGCTTCTTATTTGTTGAAATGGCTTCTGCTTAGTTTACACAAAAAGTTGTGAATATGCCATGTCGTCCTATGTTCGTACATATTCCATCCTGGTATCATGTGTTTCCCTTACATCAAAGTAGTGATTGTCAGTATCATGCATGAGTTCTGAAGAGTGAATTTTATTGCTCTTTCTTGTCGGTTTTACTTGACAATTCAAAATCAATAAAGCGGAAGGAAATTAGCAAGATAGTGGATAAAGGTGCTCCATCCAAACGGAGGGCCTCCACAGATTCTACTCCGCCAACCCCCAAGAAGATTTGCAAGACAACACAAGCATAGACACTCAACGTAGTTGTGTTGATGATGAGCATGTCTCCCCTAGTGCACCGTCACAGGTGCTCCCTCTAACTTGGCATGGTTATATATGGTTGCATGTTATGTATGATGTCTACCTTGTATTTCTTCTAATTTTGTTGAATTCCATCTGCTTACTTTACACATTATACTGTTGAATAAGACACGTGTGGCTGTTTCTGGAACATACAATATCTGTCTATCACACCATGTTCTTACATCAAAGTAGTATTGTTGTGTAACTTGCAACAATCACCTATGATAAGACATGTTTGACTTGGGAGTGTGATATAGGTTACATCACGCATTCTTTTCTAGCTTGTACTACTTCTAATTTTTTGAAACGGCACTTATGACGCGACAGTTTTAACTTGGTAGATTGATATTCATTGCATCTTTCATATGTTGTCTAGCTTTCATTGCTTTGAATTTGTTGAAATGCCTTCTGCTTAGTTTACACATCATAGCTGTGAATATGCAATGTTGTCCTTTTTTCTTACACATTCAATCGTCCTATCATGCGGTCGCCTTACATTAAAGTGGTTCTCGTCAGCATCCTGCATCAATGAGTTCTAAAAAGTGAATTTCATTCATTTTTCTTGTGAGTTTGACTTGACAAGGCAATACAATTAAGAAAGAGGAAGGAAAAATAAGGCAGGGACTGAAGGCGGTCTTCTGGCGAAACCGGCATTCCAGGTGCTTTCTCTAGCGTGGCAGTGTGATATTGTCTTGCATGTTGCATAGAGTGTCTAGCTTGCATTGCGTCTTATTTGTTGAAATGGCTTCTGCTTACTTTACACAAACAGTTGTGAATATGCCATGTCGTCCTGTTTTTTGTACATATTCAATCCTGGTATCATGTGTTTTCCTTACATCTCGCATTCTTTTCTAGCTTGTACTACTTCTAATTTGTTGAAATGGCACTTATGACGAGACAGTTTTAACATGGTAGAGTGATATTCATTGTATCTTTCATATGGTGTCTAGCTTTCATTGCTTCTAATTTGTTGAAATGCCTTCTGCTTAGTTTACACATCATAAGCTGTGAATATGCAATGCGGTGAATATGCAATGGCACAAATGATGAGAGACCTTTAACTTGGTAATGTGATGTTGTTTCCATCTTGGATATGATTTATTTCTTGTACTTCTTGACATTTCTTTATACGCCAGTTATGACGAGACATTGTTAACTTGGCAGAGAGATATTTGTAGCATCTTTCATATGGTGTCTACCTTCCGTTGCATTGCTTCTAATTTAGTGAAATGCCTTCTACTTAGTTTACACATCGTAGTTCTGATTATCTCATGCCGTCCTATTTTTCGTACATATTACATCCTCCTATCATGTGGTTGTCTAACATCAAAGTTTAGTTTGTCTGTATCACGTATCAATTTGTTCTGAAGAACTAAATTGTTATTACATTTTCTTGTCGGCTTGACTTAACATGGCACAGAGAAAGAGGAAGGAACACCGAATGACGGGGGATGGTGTTAGTACTAAGGACACACGGAAAGGGAAGCGGAAGAATCCTACAGATTCTGCTGGTACTGACGGTGCAATAGAAGGTCAAAGTCTAGCAAAAAATTGTACAAACTGGGTATCCCAAGCTACACGAGCTGCAAAACAAGCCAAACAAAAGCCACCACCAAACAAGCAAAGATAGCCCTAGTTGTTGCAACACCTTCCACAGTACCACTAGCTGCATGCACTACTAGAATCAGCTTCTTTGCCGTCCGCCATGGCGGACGACAAAGCCATGGATCACGGACGGGAAACTTCTTTGTCGTCCGCCAGCAGACGGCAAACTGTCCCTCTGAACACGTGCCAGCAAAGGCCTTCTTTGCCGTCTGCTTACTGGAAACGGACGGCAAAGGATTGTGCCGTCCGCCGTTGGTGGCCAGCAGACGGGAAAAGATCGAGGATGGCAGTGAGGTGGGGTGAGAGCTGTTAGGGGTTAACGGCATGCTTTGCCGTCAGCCAGCGGACGACAAAGAGGCTAAGGTCTTTGTCGTCCGCTGGTTGATGGCAAAGTGCTCAAACATGTCAGTCCCACGAATCACAGGTAGCTGCCACGTGGTATGTTTGCCGTCAGCTAGCTAACGGCAAAGAGCCTGTATAGCCCTATTTTTAAATTATTTCATTCAATTTGACAGCAATTCACAGATATACATATATACACAACAAGCATATCCAACACACAAGTTTCATCATATATACATACATAACCAACACATATATAGTTCCATCCTTACATATTACAAAAGTTTCACATTCATCCAACACCGTTATCCATCCATCCATATAACAGGTTCCAACCATGCAAGTTCATTGATACAAAACAAAAGCAGAAATGGAAAAGAAGCACTCCATCCATGCAAGCTTCCATGAATTAAATCAAATCTGCAAAATGATAAACAAGATGTTAGAAGAAGAAGAAAATGAAGAAGAAGAAGACTATAAGAAGTAAGCATACTTATTATGTAAACTTGGTCATTTTGAGCTAACATAAGTAACTTTGGAGTTAACCTATAGGAAACTAAGCATATCAGAGCTAACTAAGAGCTAACTTGTGTCATTTTGGAGAATTAGAAGAATAAGAAGAAGAAGAAGAAGAAGACTATAAGCTTATTATGTAAACTTGGTCATTTTGTGCTAACATAAGTAATTTTGGAGCTAACGTATAGGAAACTAAGCATATTAGAGATAACTTAGCATATTAGAGCCAACTTAGGTAAAATGGAGCCAACCTAGCTAATTATGCCATCTTAGAGTGAACTAAGCATATTAGAGCTAACTTAGAGCTAACTTATGTCATTTTGGAGAAGAAGAAGAAGAAGACTATAAGCTTATTATGTAAACTTGGTCATTTTGTGCTAACATAAGTAATTTTGGAGCTAACCTATAGGAAACTAAGAATATTAGAGATAACTTAGCATATTAGAGCCAACTTAGGTAAAATGGAGCCAACCTAGCTAATTATGGCATCTTTAATTGAACTAAGCATACTAGAGCTAACTTATGTCATTTTGGAGAAGAAGAATAAGTAGAAGAAGAAGAAGAATATCAGAGCTAACTAAGAGCTAACTTGTGTCATTTTGGAGAATTAGAAGAATAAGAAGAAGAAGACTATAAGCTTATTATGTAAACTTGGTCATTTTGTGCTAACATAAGTAATTTTGGAGCTAACCTATAGGAAACTAAGCATATTAGAGATAACTTAGCATATTAGAGCCAACTTAGGTAAAATGGAGCCAACCTAGCTAATTATGCCATCTTTGAGTGAACTAAGCATATTAGAGCTAACTTAGAGCTAACTTATGTCATTTTGGAGAAGAAGAAGAAGAAGAAGACTATAAGCTTATTACGTAAACTTTGTCATGTTGTGCTAACATAAGTAATTTTGGAGCTAACCTATAGGAAACTAAGCATAGTAGAGATAACTTAGCAAATTAGAGCTAACATAGGTAACTAAGCATATTAGAGCTAACATACGTAACTAAGCATATTAGAGCTGACATAGGTAACTAAGCATATTAGAGCTAACTTATGTCATTTCGGAGGAAACAAAGCTAAGTATATATAGATCATTTTGGAGATCTGACATACCTGACATAGTTCAGTTCTCATTGTTCTTCTCCTTCTCCTTCCTCAGCCTGATGCGCCAAGAGCGGGAAGGCGGTGGAGGCAGTGGGATGTAGTCTTCAACAACAATTGGCGTGGTCATGTCGCCCAGCTGTGGGATCGCCGGCGCCACTACCGGCGCGAGGTCATTGTCAGACACCACCACCATCGCGAGGCCATCTTCAGGCACGACCATCGCTAGGTCATCCTCGACCACCACCATCTCTTGCCCATGGTCAGCCACCACCATCTCTTGCCCTTGGTCAGCCACCACCATCGCTAGGTCATCCTGAGCATGATGCCCGCTCTGCTCCTCTTCTTCCCCACTCCAGTCCGAATCATCCTCCTTGCTGTCTTTGCTGCAGCAAGAATCGCTGCTCCTTTTGCTACAGCCAGAATCGCTGTTGCTTTTGCTACAGCCAGAATCGCTGCTGCTTTGGCTGTAGCCAGTGTTGCTGCTGCTGCTCCCATTGCCTGTCCAAATGCAACAATGACCGTTAACAATCGATGCAAGACAAAGCAATGTAGAGGAATAAGAAGACGACAAAGAACGTACTGGCATCATTGTCGTCAGCCTAGCGCATGCGACACATAGTCGCGTTGAACACCTTCACAATGAGCATGGTGACGTTGTCATTGTACCTGAAGAGAAGGAAATACCCCTGCCGCAGGTCGTAGGCATGGTAGAACTTCTCCCAGCCACGACACAGGTACATGTGGCCCTCCTTGATCACCAACTCCACGTCCCACATCCTGCGAAACCCGCTGCCGGCCTGTCGCAACTTCACATTATTTGGCGGATCTTCACCCAGTATGTTCATAAAAGCGTCAGGCATCCTCTGCAGTTTGGTACAATGAGTGATGTAGCAAACAATAGAGTTATCATAATGAGATGGGTGAAGGGGAGATCTCTCCTTTTATATACCTGCCTCGTGGATGATACTGAAGTCCCAAGTATGATACTGAAGAACTCGAAAGCATCCAACTCGTACTCCGGTGTGGCAGAGCGGAGTCTGCGATGGCGGCTTCCCCCCATCTCTGATAACCAGCAGAAGAGACCAATTAGTACCCTTACAACATTATAACATAAGAAATTTTGAGCAGAAGATAACCAACTACACCAAGTTATCATTTCTCATTCAAAAAACAATGCACTTGTGGACATGTGATGGCTCTAGTTGAATTTATTAGTAGCACTAGTCGTCAAAAATGTTGACTTTAGTTGAATTTCATATAATAACTATTTTAAATTCTTTCGGTCAGCAAACTAGGGAACTAGCTAGCAGTATAAAAACATTCATCTAAAGAAAAGAAAGAAACTACAAAACATGGCGGAACCCTAAATAAGAAAGTATAAAAACGTGTGTTTTTCTTCTTCTTCCTCTTCTTCCTTTTCTTTTTCTTCTTCTTCTTCATCTTCATCTTCATCATCTTCTTCTTCTTCTCCTTCTTCTTCTTCTTCTTCATCTTCTTCTTCTTCTCCTTCTTCTTCTTCTTCTTCTTCTTCTCTTTCCCTCTTCTTCTTCTTCTCCCCCTCTTCTCTTTTCTTCTTCTTTTTTTTCTTCTCCTCCTCCTCTTCTTCTTTTTCTTATTCTTGTTCTTATTTTTTCTTCTTTTCCTTTTTTATTTTTCCTTTTTTTTCTTCTTCTTTTCTAATATGTAAACTATCTAAAACTATTTATTATCTAAAACTATATCTAATATCTAAAACAGAAAAGAAAAAAAAGAAATGGCAGAAAAGGGGGTGTGGAAGTGGAAGAGGGGGCTCACCATGGGGCGGCAGGACGGCGGGGAGGGGCGGCGACAGGGCAGCAGGACGGCGGGGAGCGGCGGCGACGGGGCGGCAGGACGACGGGGAGGGGCGGCGACGGGTGGGAGGGGGCGGCAGGACGGCGGGAGGCACGACGGCGGGGAGCACTACAAAAACAATACACTTCCGTGATGATACGTGTTTGTCACAGTAGGTCGCGTTTTTTGTCATGCATGTACATCCATGACAAATTTATGACAGAATCAAGATAGTCATACATGTGCTGTCGTAGAAGTGTTCCATGACATTACCAAAATTATCATCACGGAAGTGTCCACTTCCATGATGATAAATCGCGCGTCACAGAAGTGCTTTCGTCAAGGGTGACCGACACATGGCATCCACCGTAACGGAACGCCGTTAAGCTATCGGGTCGGGTTTTGGATCCGATAACCCGTCAACAACCCTGACCAATGGGGATTTTCCACGTGTAAAATCATCATCGCTGGGACAGATGTCATCCACTCATTGGACAGAAGGCGCCTATGATACGTCGACAGGTGGCACGGCCCAACAGTGGCCCATTCCTGTGAAAAGGCCGGCCCGTTTGACTTGGTCAAAAGCTGGCGGGCCGGCCCATGGAAAGCCTATTAACGGCCTGTACGCATATAGCCCATTTACAGCCCGCTAACCCAAGGCTCGTTACGCCCTATTCAAATTAGGCCCAGTAGCGTCATCTGGGCCATCCAATATGATTCCAGCCCGTTTTCACTTCTGGCCCATGTATGGCCCATGATGTCTTTCGGCCCATATGAGGCCCTATGTAACTCTTGGCCTATTAACGGCCCGTGCTGAAACTGGCCCGTAATGAACAGTGTATTACTTTACACCCACTAACGGCCCGTGGTGAAACTGGCCGTAATGAACAGTGTATCACTTTATACCCATTAATGGCCCGTTATTCCGTTGGGCCGTTTCCAGCCCATGTTATCTTTCGGCCTTCCCAGAGCCCATTTATTCTTGGGCTATTTTCGAGCATTCGTTTACTTACGGCCCGTTACTGTCATTTTCTGCTTGTGGGCCAAATTCAGCCCGTCGTTACAGTCGGCCCGTTTGTGGTCCGTTAATACGTTGGGCCGTTTTCATAGTGTCATCAAATACGGCCTATTAACGATGGCTCGTTATGGTCGGCCCATGAACAGACGATTCCAACTCTAGCCCGTTTACGGCCAGAATGCGGTCTGTTTGTCCCATGTTTGGCCAATCGATCATACGGCCCATATAAGGCCCATTCATGATACGGCCCGTAGAAGGCCCACTGTTTCTACGGCCCGTAGAAGGCCCACTGTTTCTACGGCCCGTAGGAGGCCCAGTGTCACTACAGTAAATATTAGCCCATGGTTATTGTGGCCTAGTTTAAAAAAATAGGTTATTGCAGCCACTAGCAAACCGCGGAAAAAGAACTGCAATGACTACAAGCAAACAAATAAACAAGACAACAAGGAAATAAATAAGCAAGCAACTTACGCTAGGCTATCACGGCTATCACACATATTACATCCACTAGGCATCAAAGTTCGCCACCAGTGCAAATAAACGCGCCGACAAAAGAATATACAAAACTGAGAGCACTTTAGAAGGCGCTAGGCCTGGCCACGTCGGGCCCCCCAAACAGCTGAAGAAGCTGAGTAGACCTCAGTTGTGTCAACGATAGATGCATCAACACTAGATTTAAGGCATGATGGTGCGCACGGCAGTCCTCTGACATCTTCATTGCATCTTTGACTTCAAGTCGGAGCTGAGCTGAAGCAAGCCTAGATTCAAGATGGTTTGGCTCACTATCTTCCCTAAAGTTATGCCTGGCGTAAGAGATACAAGTCTGAAAGAGAAACAAGGAGACACGTAACAGGTTTCACAATTATATAAGCAAATAAATGGATCTGTTCTGCATAAGGAACATGTTTTTACAACTACAATTTGAAACTGGTAGTTGTTGCAAACATCCAATCAGATGTAAACAGCAAAGCAAACAGAAGTGGAGGAAATCATGCCTATCCAAATCTATACTAGAACAAAGTTTGAAGGCTTGAGAAGGATGAACTTACATTACATGTTAACACGGGCTGGACAAAGCCCTTCTCCATGTTGATGGAAGGATAATTCAATAAATTCCCCAAAGAAAATTCTTTATAAGCGTTGCCATTATTCTACATTTTGCAAAGAGTAAATATAGATCAAATAATATTGGAAGAAACAGAGGATAATGAAGCTCAGGTGCAGACTGATGATACATGATCAAATAGCAATTAATTAAGTACAGCGTTACAAGGCAAAAGGGAGAGAGGTACTGACAAGAGCAATGCAGAGCCCATTATTGTTTTGAGATCGTATGATCCTTTGAGCAAGGAGATTCATCTGAAATTAGTTTTCATACAAGAGAGAAGGTAAGGCACAAGAAGAAATTTAGGAGTTCAAATTTTGAATTGATATCATAGACAGTACCTGATGCTAGGCTCCCAGCAGTTCTAATAGGGGTTTGCCACTGGAGTAGGGGTAAAGTGTGGTACAGTTGGGCCTGTGTTTTCTGTGGCTGCTGATCTATCTGATTTAACAGGTATCACTACCTTTTCCAAATACCTAGTTTGTACTCCTTGAGGATCTGCACTCACCGTCTTCCTTTTGGACATCTATTACGAAAGAACAACATTTGACTGGAAAAACATAGTGTGACGACAAATGGAATAGGTACAGAAAATGGATAGGTATGGCATATACTCATATATGATGCTTAAACTAAGCAGATGGTGTAACAAAATAGAAGTAATGCAAGAGGTCAGATGCAAAATATGTGCGACCAATACAACTTTGCAAAGTTAGAGCAAGCACCTTGATGGGTGAATAAGATAGGCCATCCTCCACCATGCCAAGTTTGTTAGCCAGTGGATCGTTCTGCAATATTCCTCTCGTGTGCCCATTCTCATATTCATTTTGATAATGTTCAATATCTGACATGCATGAAAACGTAAAAACAAGTGAGATTTTCTTTGTAATGCAGAAGTGATTCTAATCCAATACTGCCTCCCTGTAAACCCCTTTGTGCTATCTCTGCAATTCTTTTAAAAGATGCCATGCATGCTTTAATTTGTTGTGTGCATTAATATAATGTGGCCTACTACTCAAAATATGAGAGTTCCAGAAGTGATGACACTTCACAGATGATAGCTTCAACATATAGTAAAGAAGAACAAGTCGACCTGACCTGACAGATTCAAAATATACTAAGGGAGAACAACTCGACCTGACCAGTCGACCGCAAGAGAAGAGTATCATCTTAAAGAAGGGCAGAAGAGCAAGCAGATTGAAGATATTACAAGTCTTTCAATACAATGTCGATTGGCCACCCATGATGAACCAGAGTGCACAGAGAAATACTATTCTTTCCGGTCTCTCCATATGTGGCTCACATGCATTTCGAAACTAAAGTAGGAACATTTAGCTAACCAATTAAACATCTCTCAGTTTTACTAATATCAGCAATAATATCAGATATGAATTTGTACAACTAAGCTTGTTTAGCTCGATGGGTGGAGCAATGCTATTACGACACGAACCACGTAGGCTGACTGTGGTCATCATAAAATGGGGAAAACATAAGCATGATGAGTACAGTGTTGACCGTGGCAGTGGGATGGCAGATCTGAAGCTGCAAACTGCGCAAAGGGTAGTTAGCAACCGATGTTTGCTTTGAAATAACAACTAAGATTTGGTATGGACAAGAAAGTACGGTCAACAAGTGACAAAGAAATGCAATTATGTTGTCTCTCTATATGTTACGACATGCATTTGGAAACTCAAGTGGGACCTTTAGCTAACCAATTAAATCTGTCGGTTAACTAATATCAGTATCATATCACAATCATATTTGAACAACTAAGCTTTCGAATTCTGAGTGTTGTGTTGTTTAGCTTGAAGGGTGGAGTAATGCTAGTACGACAGAAAGCACCTACGCAGATCATAGTAGAGTAGATAAAAGGGGAAAACCCTAAGCATCAAGAGAAAAATCAGGAAAGTGGAACTAGCTAGACCAGTGGGTGGCGCACATGCTTTTCGAAACGAATAAAGGAACATTAGGTGACCAATTAAACAGTCTCTGTTTTAGTGATATGAGCATCATATCAGATTCGTATTTCAACATGTAAGCTTTGGGTTGAGGTCTTGAGGAGCAGTACTAGCACGACACGAAGCACCTACGATGATGGTAGTGAATATAAAGGGGGGAGACCATAAGCTTTACGAGTATAGTGCCCGTGCCATGACGGATCTGAAGGTGCAAACCGGACAAAGCTACTTCGCAACCAATGTTTGCTTTCAACTAGCCACTATGATTTGGTACGGACAAGAAAAGTACAGTAAACAAATTACGATCTATGTTCCCGGTGAGATCAATAACTTAAGCACATATGGAAGAGTACCGCCTCTCTTGCGACGCCGTGTAGGCCTATGCTGATACGTTGAGGGTGCTACGGGTGCGATGGCTGTCGGCGGCAGGGAAGAAGACTTTAGACGGCAGACGGCCGGGTCGAGGGATATATCCTGTTGCCGTGGACGAGGCGGTCATAGGAGCGGCAACGGCAAGGTGGACGACGGCGCCGATGAAGCGAGAGGAGGCGATGAAAGGATCCTGGTCCAGCGCAGTGGATGAGAGACGTCCATCTCTTGCAGTGGACGACGGGGTAGGGGTAGCGGCTCCGGCAAGGTGGAGGATGGGGTGGCGGATGGAGGAGGCTGGCCGCAGTGCGGAGGTTGTCGTGCCGCCGACGGTGTATGAATGGGGAAATGGAGGGGAGGGGGGATCTCAAACTTTGGGACGCGCTTCTCTGAAATGGGGGAAAGTTACGAACTTATCCCCCGTTTAAAATTTTGGACATCGCGTCGGTTGGGGATAGGACGGTAATCTCGCATCTCCCAAATATTTGCCGGTAACTATTTCGGGCGAGGAGAGGGTGTTTTGCCGCCCACGGTTGGCGCCCACGGTGTATGAACGGGGCTGATAGGTAGGGCGGTTTTGTCACGTCTGATGGAAGTTACACATCTGCCCCTATTTAAAATATTAGCCTACATCGATTTCGGACGAGGAGAGGTTGTTTTGCCGCCCACCGTGTATGAATGGGGAAATGGAGGAAGAGACACATGTCTTTCGGACGAGCTTGAATCAAATGTGTTTTGCCGCCCACGTTTGGCGCCCACCGTGTCTGAATGGTCTCAGAGGCCGTCGTGTCACGTCTGATTGAAGTTACTAGTCTACCCCTATCGACAGCAGTGTAAATCCGGTCGATAAGGATGTCAAGTGTCAGGGGTAGACAGTAATTTCCATCTCGCAAACACTTGCTTCGGGCAGCCCACAAATTATAGTGGGTGTTTAGCCGCTTCGTTCAAAACATGGGAGAATTAGCATTCACGTTTGCCCTGGGACCTGGCAAACTAAATTCAAATCCAATCTGTATTCGATTACGAATATCCACAGATAATTATACGTTTTGTTATTTATTTCTTCAAAACCACAACAAAGATTTATTCCACCTTTATATATGATTATGATTTAGAAATGTCGTGATCTTCGAATTCAGTAGGTTGGATACACTCTGAGTCAAACAATTATTTCATCCAATACAATATGCTCACACGAAAAACAGTTCACCTTATGTCAATCATACAAGTACTGAGGATTACCTCGCCTAAAAAATTCAGATCATTACAACACATGGACAACATAGGGGGTCTTGCAACATAATCCATTCAGAGACATGACACAACATGCAAGTACAATAATCTAATGACAATTTCAACTGGTATCTAAAGAAGAACCGGGATTACCTTGGGCTTCCGATAGCAGAAACAACAGGACCTCCTCCGTCTTCAAATGCAACATTCTTACTTCCTCCAATTCTTCGGTTGCTTGCATAATGCATGCCGCTAATTCCGTAATTTCCAGCCTCAAGATAAAGATTACCTCATTCATGGAAGCCACACCATCTCTTTCCGCCTCTAGTAGAGCCTCAAGCACTATAATATCTGTGCTCAGACTGCTCTCCGGCGGTGTTGCCTCTGAACTGCTACCATCGGGTAACATGGATGGCACACTGCTTCCACAAATAGATTCTGGGGTTGTACATTGTGTCCTAGTGTGAACGGCATCCTGAAAGGTTTCTGCTAAACATCAGTAAGAGATAGTTATCATATGATCCAGGCAGTAAGCTTACATGGTAAACAACGGATGAATTATTGCCGAGCATGGCAAACTATATTTAAATGGTTCGAAGTAGCATCAGCCGAAAAGAAATTAAAATGGTAAGATGAAACTAGGGATGTAAGTGGCAAATAAACGACATCCGCCAGTCCCATCTAGTTAGTTATTGCTACCTCCCTAGTTCATTTTCCTCAAAAAACAAAAACTCTTTTGAACTATCATACCACTAGTGGAATTTAATCGGGATTAAACGGGACCCAGTTGACATCCCTAGTTGAAAGGGAGTGTACAACCTCTATATTTAAGTTGCTAAGGCATCTAAGCAGTTGAAATAATCTGAGAAAGCACTTAACAGTGTGGCCTCATATAAACTACGAAGACAGTCTTGTGATGAAGTTGAGAGTAAAAGTTAAGGACTCAAATGAAATAGGCATGCATTTCTTTACGATAGTACAGCAGGCACTGCTGACATATTGGCCAACTTCGGTATAGCGTAACAACAAATAAGCATTCGAATCAAGCAATACAGCAAAGCAGACAACTGAACTATTTGTAATTCGGTAGGATTACATGTTGAGGTCACAAGCCAAGAAAGCAGCCCACTCGCATTACATTTCACATGTACTAAAACACACTGGCTTACCATATGTTGCTGTGAAGCCTAGCTGCTGTTGCAATGTTCTTTGAAGATATCGTCAGCATCCCGTGCTTGCAAATCTAGTTGTTGTAGTTTATTCTGCACCATCTATTTAGGCAAAATTAATTTTAATCGCATGCATTGGTCCGAATTGATCATCAATGGTTCATCTAAACTAATGAAAGAAGGGTGTGTGCATACACGACAATATATCTGCTTCCCTCTATTTTTATGCATGTTTGAGGTGCCAGCCCCAAAAGAATAAATATTTTGCTTGATGGGGTTGGTAGCTCCATAATTAATAGAAGCATCAAATTAGTCATGCAACTTGGGAAGATCAAGAACACACAAACAAGTAATGAACAGAGGCTCAGAGCAGTGATGTAATAGCTAGCATCAGAAAATTTAGGGTAAAACAAACAAAAAGCAGCGGAACCACATGCTAGTTTGCTGATGTGTAATTAAGCATAGAGAACATTAAGCAGTCTGATGGAACCAACAGGTGGCATCAGAACAAAACTAAAGCATATTAACTATATGTGCACTGGTATGTAATTTAGCACATGTAACATGTTCACTGCTAGAAGTATGGCCCTACAGGTGCAAGCAGAATAACGCGTCTCGTGAAAAACTGAATGATGCCCTGAAGAAATTCAAAGGTGCGGTGCTTATGCTAGGAAAGTGAACGTAGGCGCCGGCCGTTGGATAATAGTACCTGATTCTCGGTGGCGTATGGGTATCGTTGTCATACTTGATAGCTAAGGATCGTCGATGGTGCTCGTGTTGCGATTGAGTTTGGGCCGGCTGTCGCCTTCGCTGAAGCGGCTCCGGTGCTACGGTTGCGGCGCCTGTCGACATACAAGAAAGCTCATCTGTGGTAAGTGAACAGTTGCACGATAAAGAGAAAAACCAAAGGAGTACAAATCAAAATAACCTGATGAGGCTGCGGCGTCGGTAAAGCAGGGCTGGTGGAGTTGAATATGCCGTCCGTGGAGCTGGTCCGGTGCAGTGGGCGAAGGCATCGGCGGGTGCGTTGTAAAGTGCTTTCGGTGAGGCGGATCTGTTGCGGCGGACGAGGGCTTGTATGAAGGGCCAGCGAAGGGGCGGACGAGGGAGTTAGTGAAGGGCCTACGCTGTGGTGGACGAGGGCGCCGGTTAAGCAGATCCGGTGCGGTGGACCATGATGGCGGCCAAGGAGATCTGGAGCGGTGGACAAGCCAGTCGCTGAAGCGGCTCCGGTGAAGTGGTGAGTTGGCAGTTGGGGGTTCCAAGGTGCGGAAGGTAGATCCGGCGGGGTGTGAGGTCCACCGCTGCGGCGGAGGACTAGATTCGGCGGCTTGCCGTGGTTGGGGGGGTCGGGGAGGGGCTCTGGGGAAGAATGTTGGTGGCAAAGAGGGGAAAACAATGGAGTTGCCAAAGCAGCCCTTTTCCGTTCATGTGGCAGGGGTAAAACAGGAATATCGCAGGGCTAAACTTTCGGGCGCGTGATATTTCGATGTGAGGGGGAAGTTTGAAAGCTTTTGGCGCCTAAAATTATAAGTATTCTGCTCTCGTACGGCCGACTATGATATCATGGCCGACAATTTGTTTGTTTTGCACGCAAAAAAAATGTGCATGTTTTGAAAATCAATGTCTCCAACTCGAAACTTAGATTGTCCATTCAATTCAAATATGGATCATTCAGCTAGTACAAGCAAATACCATCATACGGTCCAATTCAAATGAAATTCCAAATGTGTTTATCCTAAATATGATGACAAAAAAATGTGTATGTGTATGAATAAAGTGGATGATTATAAAGTTTGAACATGCCCGTATGTGTATATCTCTAGGTTTGATATATGAATTTGAAATCACGAAATCCTGGCTTAAAAAATGTACCTCCGTTTAAATGAATTACAAAAGCTAATGATGGAGTTGAATTCCAAAATTCCAATCTTAGGTTTGTAATTCTGGTACATCAAGGTATATCACGCATGTTCAAAAGTATCATTATCTCATAGTACAAACTGTGAAACAAATTGATCAACCATGAGTGCACAATATCTCAATTACGCTAAAGTCCCTCAAATATAGACACCTCACTCTTTATCTGAAGTCACAACCCCCCCCCCCCCACCACACACACACACACACACACATAGAGAAGTCGTTCTCTCCCCCAAACACCAACACACGAG